>NW_007255240.1:21366-26874 GCF_000164805.1 Carlito syrichta | reverse complement strand
CGGACTCTCGGGGCTCTCCGGACAGAGGGCGGCCCCGAGCGGCGGCCTCGGTCCCGCAGGCTCTGCCAGGAGCGGGCCCGCTCGGGCGTCCCGGGTGAGTCCCCTTTCCCCAGAGCAGCGCTTGGACTGCCCAGCGGTTGGTGTGGCCGGGGGCGCGGGGCCCGCGGCGGGAGAGCCGGGGCCGGGGGAGCCCTCGTGCACGCGGGGGCCCCACTCTTCTGGTGGGCTCCAGAGGCCGGAGGCCTTGCGCACCTCAGCGTGGGGCTTGGCGGGCCTTCAGGGTCCCAGGGACTAGAAGCTGCCGGACAAGCGCCGTGTCTCCCAGGACCGGGCCTGGTTGAGGGGGCGTGTTGAATGGGGCTAAGGTGTGGCACATCGGCTGGGTTCAACCTGCGTGTGGCGGGGAGAAGCCCGCAGCCCATCCCAGGAGACAGGCTATCAGGAGGCCTGCCCGGAGCATCTGGGAGGACTTGGGCAAGTTCCCGTCCTGCTGAGTGCCTGTGCTCCACCTGTAGAATGGGGGAAAGGGTTGTATCGACCCCGTAGGGCTGGCTTGAGGATGCCGTGCGGTAAGCTGTGGATACACGTTTGTTTTCATGAGCCCAGGGCCTGCCACTGGTAGGTGTCCACCTGATCATGGACACTCTTTGAAGCACCCACTGAACTGGGACCAGCCAGTGGGAAAGTGAGTGGACCCATCCTCACCCCTGCTGTCAGGCACAGCTTGGTATCCACTAGATAATTATTTGGAGCACCCTGGAGACTTGTGGAACTGTTCACACCATGGACAAGCAATTGTGAAGGGTGAGGATCACTGTCAGGTCCCTTCTGTCATTCCTCCCAGGACCTATTGGTCCCAACTGGCCCCATGCAGAAGGCAAGCCTTCAACCTGATTGACATAGGAGGGGAAATAAACAAACAAAAATGGTTGTGGAGGCCTTGAGATGGAAGGGACCTGCTTATCTTATGCCCAGCTTCCAGGGGAAGTCACTTTTGTTCAGACTGCAGGGGCTGTGGAGGGCAGGACCCACATGGATTCTAAGGTCCTTTCCAGCCTCCCTCTCAGGAGCCCTTCTGTTTCATAACCCCCGTGATTCATCCTTTCTGCAGACGTGAGTCACCCCTAATGGAGATGGGAGAAAGGGAGGCGTGGAGGGAGGCCCAACCCGGAAAGCCATATCCATGTTCACAAGGGCTCTTGCTAAGAGCCCCTCCTGGAACCTTTTCTTTGCTGCACTAGATGCACCTTCTCCCCCTGCTCTCCTCTGGTCTTCCCCCACGCTGAAGAATACAGGCACCTTGTGTCCCTCCTAAAGATGGGCTGGGTGCCCCCCAGCCCCTGTCGCAGGGAGAGGCATGAGGCCTCACACAACTGGGCAGGCCCCAGGAGAGAACCTGTCACACCTGTTGGGCAGAGACAGTACCCAGAACCCTCAGCTCAACCTAACCCCGGCTGCCCAGTCAGCTGGCCTGCAGAGAAGGGACACCTGGACTAGAGAGGGTTGCCTGGTTAGAGGCATTCTCTGTAGCTCACCAGCAATGTATCTGGGCAACGTGTACCTCTCTGGCTCCTGCTGGCCAGATTGTCCCTCCGACTCATCCTGGATCCTTTGTATGTCTTCAGGTATGTAGCCTGCTTCAAGGTAACGTACACTGTCTAAGTAATTATAAAGCAGCCAGTGCTTCCTGAGAGGGAACTCCACAGCAGCAGTGATTTTGACAGGCAGAGATAAGGGTTTTTCCATAATAATTTGGTAGATTAAGGGATTCAGCCTACTGAACTGAGAAGAGACTAAAATGCACTTGAATTTTTATTTGGAGGGATCTGAACTTATTTTATTAACAAGTCTGGTCCTTTTGGGCTAAACTTTTCATTTGTCATGGAGGTGCCCAGGCAATATCTTGGCTCCAATGTTGCAGGAAGACCAGCTTCCCAAAATGAACATCCTAAATCAAATCGCCTCCTGTGGGTTTCCTATTGATTTAAAAGGTGACAGGATTAACCCCATCACAGGAGCACCGGCCCTTTGCATTGTGATAGGATCTGTAATAACACCTGGCTCCTCTTCATGCAGGGAGGGGATTTATTACTCAGGCTCTGGCTGTCCAGATGGCCCTTGAGGTCCACATAACCCCAGTGGGGCCTGGGGGTTGCTGCTTCTCTAAATTGAGGTCGATGAGTCTGGGGAGGGATAAGACATGGACCAGAAAGGTGATTAGAACCTGTCATATTTCAGAAGTTCTAGAAGATGCTAATACAGAGATGTGGTGTTTATATTAACATATTCCCAAACCAGTAGAGAAGAGGAGGAGTCACTGGGAAGATGTTATTGAGTTGTATTTTTCTCATGCCCATGTCTGATCCCTTTTCTGTGAAGGATTGCCCATCTGGGACCCAGGAATACCTACACAGCAAGACCATGTGACAGTAGAAGACTGCCCAGCCTTTTAGGGTGTGTCAAAACCGACTTTGAAGCTGGGCTCATCCTGTAATCCAAGCACTTTGGGAGGCCAAGGTGGGAGGATCACTTGAGGCCAGGAGTTGAAGACCAACCTGGGCAACATAGCAAGACTGTGTCACTACAAAAAATAAAAATAAAAAAATTTAGCTGGGCGTGGTGGCGTGCACCTGTAGTCCCAGCTACTCTAGAGACTGAGGTGGTGGGATCACCTGAGCCCAGGAATTCAAGGCTGTGGTGAACCAGGATGATGCCACTGCATCCAGCCTTGGTGACAGAGTGACCCCTGACTCAAAAAAATAAAAAGACAGACTTTGACTCAGAAAACATCTCCATTTGGGCAACAGACACTTTACTGAAACACTGCATTTTTGGCAATCTGCTAAGTTCAGTGGGCCAAGGCGGCTTCCCTCAAAGAATGACTGATGGACACCACTTTCAGAATGCCAGAGAAGAGCATGGACATAAACCCAACTTTGTTACTTACTTGTGTGCAGCATCAGGCAAATTGCTTCAGTTTCTTCTACTGCAAATAGCAGTCAGGTTGCCGTCCCCAGGCAGAGGTGCCGTGAGGATGACAGGAGCTGACATATGCAGAGCCTGGTACCCAGCACCTGACACCAGGTAATCTCTTCATGAAAGGCAACAGTAGCGACCGCTGCTGCCGATGGACAACACCAGGAGCTCACAGGAAGGAGCAGGCAGTGCTGAATGCTCTGTCCTTCTGGGGGCTCACCATCCTCACCCATGCCTTGTTGCACGTTTCTCACATTTTAGCATCCTAAGGTTGGGAAGCATCTCAAAATGGGTGTTCCGCAGTCAGCACTGGCCTGGGCTGAAATTGAGTTCTTCCAGGGAGGGTTTGCTTCTACCAGTGATCTGGAGGCACCAACTTCTGAAACCCCCCCTTAGAATCACCTGAATAATCTGACCCGACCCACAGAGTGAAAAACAGATACTGGTTCTAATGACAGTGCAGGGCACTTCTCCCCCACCTCCACAACCCCTCACCAGAGCCATGGTGGAGACCAGACAGTTCCTTGTTGTTCCTCTCTGTGTAGTAGGTCTATTTCTCATCCTCTCCTATCCTGACAGTGGAGTCTTTCCTTGTTCCAGTTTTATGGAGGGGTCTCCTGTGAGACATCCCATCTTGAACATGTTTCTCTTTCATAGTAATATGTAAAAAAGAATCTTCCAATCAGGGGCATCTCTTCGATGCGATGACATATGGTGTTAATGCCTTCGAGACATATTGCAGTGAGGATGCCTGTTGGATTCTCCCAGATGTACTTGCCTTTTCTTCCTTGAGGCATCTATTAACATCTTGCGGAAAAGGTTCCAGGAGGACAGCGTGTTTCCATGAAAATGTGTTGCAAACCCTCGCAAGGCAAAGGCTCTTCCTAAAGTAACTGTCTGGCTTGGTTGATTTTCCAAGTATACATTTCTATCTGGAGAATAGGCAGATCCATGGGGCTGCACTGCGTTCATAGGTGAGATACCTGATGGGACTAGAGCCATTCCTTAGATCTAACAGCACTTCCCAAGTCCAGATAAGCACAAGCCATCCCTGGGAGTCGAAAATGCTGGTACAGCTCACCCACAGCCTGTGGGCTGAGGCAAGGGTGAGCCCCCAGGAGAGAGACCTCTGCCCCTCTGCCTCCCACCAGCCCCCTCCCCTATCCCAGATAAACCTTTACCCAGGCCTCAGTTTCTACACACCAGGGGTTTCCCCAGCCCCAGCGTCTTCTCTCACTTTCACACTTTTCTCTCCTTGCCTCAAATCCCCCCCGCCACGCCCCTCCACCACCTCCCCACAGCTCCAGACTCTACATCCTTCCATCTGTGTTAACAGTCTCTCTGGCCAGGTGCAGTGGCTCATGCCTATAATCGCAGCACTTTGGGAGGCTAATGTGTGAGGACTGCTAGAGGTCAGGAGTTCAAGACTAGCATGGGCAACACAGTGAGACCCCATCTCTACAAAGTAATAATAAAAAGAAATCGTTTCTCTCCATAGTCTCTTTGGTATGTGCTCATTCATTTTGAGCTCTGCTTCCTGCTGCGGGGGTTATGTGACCATGTGGGGTAGGGAGGACACAGAGCAACTCCCACCCCACCCTTTGCCTCTCTGCTTAGATGCTCCCTTTGTATCTAGAGCCTAGATGTCTTAAGAAAGAGCCTTGTGAAAACTGCTTCTACTGCAAAGCAATTACCCTGGGTCTAGCAATTATATATCTCAGTGTTCCTTTCATAAACTCCCAGGTGTCAATTTCGTGTCAGACAAGGACATTGGATGCAAGAAAGCTGAAATTCCTTGAGAAATGCTCCCAGACTGAGGATGAGAGCTTGGCAATTCATCCAGCTTCCCTTTTAACCTCAGTTTCCAGGATGCTCAGAGCCACACGTGATAGAAAATCACAATTTTTTTTTCTTCCTTGATGCCACAGTCAAGATGCCTTTGGTTACAAAATTGTAGAATGTCCAACTGAAATGAATGTAAACAATGACAGTGCGTTATTTCAGAAATAGGAACTTGGTAGTAGGCCAATCTGAGGTTGTTAATTCAGCAGCTCAGTGACGCCAGGACTCAAGATAGCTTTTCTACAGTCCACCTGCCATTCTCCTAGCCGTGTTCCTAGATGACCACCACAGATGGGAGTGGCGTGTCCTCCAGGGAAGGAAGCATGAAGCTCCTTTCTGTCTTTCTAGCATCTCTCTTCTCCTGAGGGGAAGACGCCCATGACCCCAACCCACTTCCTCTCAGACCACACTGCCCAGAATTGGGTCATGGGCCCATACCATCAATAACATGACAGGGTACCCTGGTTGCTGGGGCTCTGTCTTAGTTTTTCTCCTTGGGGGAGCACTCCCTGAAAACGTTGCCACCCCGATGAGCAAAACCAGGGTCCTGTCAGCAAAAGGCAGCACAGGGAAGGCTGCTGGGTGGTCCTGGTGGTCTACCACCTGCTCTCTGTTTCTGTTATGTCGCCTTCATGTAGATTTTCTCAGGCACACAGCAGACTCCAAGCAAATGTTTATTGAAAGGAGATC
>NW_007255240.1:2703-21124 GCF_000164805.1 Carlito syrichta | reverse complement strand
GACAGAGTGAGACTCCAACTCAAAAAAAAAAAAAAAAAAGAAAGGAGATAAAGAAGGCAGGAAGGTAGGAAGGCCACAAGAGAGTGGGGAAGAGGGGAGTAGGTGGGGGAGGAGGGCAAAAGCAGGAAGGGAAGAATAAAAGGAGTGGGAAGGGAAGGAAGGGCCTGAGATTTCGAATGCATGCATTCTATAAAATAAACAACAACACTCAGCCTCCAGCAACCTGGGTCTGGTCTTCCCCACCCGTCCGCCTGTGCTGAGCAGAGCCCGTGGAGTTGACTGCAGCCAAGTACAGTGGTGAGACCCGCCTCCTTTTCCTGTGTGAAGATACCCTCAACTCCAGCATGGGTTTAGGGGTCACACCTAAGTACTCTTTCCAAGTGGGAGTGAATGAGGGAGCTGGGCCCCCTCCCTGGTCACGGCAAAGGGGGCAAGGCAGAAGATGGGGTAGGAGTGGGGGTTTTGCACTGACAGGTGGGAAGGAAGGGCTGGAAAGGAAAGCCTTTCCACAGAAGTGTAGTTTCGAGAAACTGAGTGTGCAAACACCAGGAAAAATGCATGGCGGATGACCTGTCGGGCTGCAGTCTCAAAGAGGTGGTTGGGCCAGTGGGGCGAGGGAATTGGCAAGTCCCCCCATCTGAGTGCCCCCAGCCCCGCCCAGTTTGGAGCTTCTTCTCTTTTCTATCCACCCTCACTCCCCTGATGGTCTCACTCATTCTCATCACTTTAGGTGCCCATTATGTGCGGTGACTCCCAATGTCTGTAACCGGCTTGGACCTCACTCCTGAACTCCAGACGGCCGACAACTTCTCCACTTGGATACCTGAGGCATGAAACTAAGCTCCCGATCTTCCCCACCCCAAGCCTGTCTCACCTTGTCCCCAGTTTTGCCCATCACCGTAAATGCCCACTCCAGCCTTCCATTGTTCAGGCCGAAGTCTGAGGCTGGCCTTAACCCCTCTCCCAACCCCAACACACTGGCATCTAGACCATCAGTGAATCCGGCTATCTGACTGCTCCTCACCATGCCTCCTGCTCCCACCCTGGGCCAAGCCACCCCACTTCTCATCTGGTGAAACTCAACAACCTCCTAAATAGCTTCCAGGTTTCATCAATCCTTTCATCAATCTTCAACACAGGATAGTGTGAAAACAGAAGTCAGAGTGGGTCAGTCCTCAGTTCAAAATTCTTCCATGACTTTTAGTCTCATGCAGAAAATATTTTGCGTCTTTACCAAGCCCCAGAGTTTTCACATGATCTATCTTCCCCCCACCAAGGCTTCAACACACACACACACACACACACACACACACACACACACACACACTGTAGCCCATCAGATATGAGAAGAGCACTGGATGGTTGGCACTTCCCAGAGGAGATGACTTTTAAGGTGAGCCTGAAGAAAATAGTCAGATGAGTGAACCATCAGTCAGGCCTAAGCCAGAAAACAGAGATCACACTAAGTATTTACAATGGAGGGAATTGGCGACTTGGGATGGAGGGGCTGAGATGGGGAGTAGAGGAGCAATCCAGGAATAGCACAGTCTTTCCACCCTTTTGTGGAAGTGTCTCCCAGCTCCAGGCAGAAGACCCACAGCAGGACAAGCACATGCAAAGGCCCCGAACTTGGTGTGGTGGAGGAGCTAGAGGGGAGCCAGGAGGGCAGGGGCAATGACAGTGAATGGAGGCTGGTAAGGGAGGGAAACAAGAGGACGGCCAGAGGCCAGGCTGTAACAGCTTCATCAACCTCAGCAAGAATCTGGACTAGATCCCAAGAGGAGTGCAAAGCAGGGGCGGGCACTCTCATAGCTCCAACCAGCCTGGCCTCCACAGCTCTCACACCCGCCTCTGCAGCCTCACTCTGGCTTCAGGAGGCCACACCTGGTTCCCACAGCTTGCGCTTCTTACTCAATATCTGCACTCTTTCTGGCCTCTCAAACCCAGAGCAACCTGTGCCAACCTCCTCAGCCCTACTCCACCAGACCCTGGCCTCAACAGTTCCCTGTGGCATTCACAGAAGTGTCATTCACTCCGTGACCCCGCAGGGTCTCTGCCTGACTCCCACCTCAGTTACCAATGCTCCCTTCCTCTATCCCCACGGTTCCTGCCCCAGCTGACGTTCTTGTCATGCACACATGGCTGGCTGTGGTGATGACTCACCAAGGGGTCTCTCTGGCTCCAGCTGTAGCCTCTCAAGCCCCTCCCCATGGTCTCCAGAGTCTTGGTTCCCAGGCACTCCGTGAACCTGCTTAGACGATTGGTGAATCTTCTCAGCCAACAGGGTGGAGACCAAAGTCCAGGGCACAGCCTCGACAAGCTGGCATTGTTTTTCTTGCTCTTCCTGCCCCACCATAGGGCCAGTGGCCGTTCCCAGACGGACTGGCCATTCAGGCCTGGGCACCTTGGCTTTCGCCACTTCCTCTCTGGGCACGCCTTTCTCTGCTCCTCTCCCGCCTGCTCAGATTCACCCTGGCATGTCCATGCTGCAGGTCACCTCTGTGAAGCCTCTCTCAGCCAGAATTCCCCCTCCTGTGCCCTGACTCTCCCCCCCCACCCCCATCTCCAGGTAGCAGGGCTCACCTCACTGTGGCCTTGTGTTCTGGGGCCTGGCTGTGGTGGGTGGCCTCATGCACAGCTCAGCACCCAACTCATGATGGGGCCTCCGCAGTTGCTCTCCATCCAAAGAGGCTCCCTGTACCCCAATTTCTCACTTATGAGATGAAGACTCAGACCTGGGGACCTTTCTCCATCCCAACTCAAACAAGGCAGAACCTCTGATCTAGTATTTTCTCACCACAGCCTCTTCCAGAGCCTTGGCAAAGAGACCAGCTAGTATGATGCTGGGTGGCAGAACTGGGAAGGTAACCCCATCGATTAGCAAATCCATTCAGGCCCTAGATTTTTCCTGTGAATCAAATGGCCAGCTTTCATCCTAAATGTCACTCCCTCCAGGTTATCTCTACCTCAATGTGAGGTCACAGTGATTTTCTTGTAAGAGTCAAGAATAAGAGACCTGCTTATAAGTGTCTAGGAGTCACCAGTAGCCTCCAGGGACATAGGACCCAGGACACAAAGGTTTCAGCTCTGGGCCTCAGCCAATCCTGAGCACCCCATCATCAGGGTGGGCTTCCTGCTTCCTGAGCCGGGGCTGCATGAGTGCACAGGGGTTTTACTTCTAGTCCATGCATTAAGTGAAATGAGGGCCCAGAAGGGGGAGAAGGCTGTGAGAATCATGAATGTCCCACAAGCAAGGCAGGCAGGCCTCAACCCACAAGCTGTGGCGATTTCCTGCTGGTTTTATCAAAACTTCCTGCAGGATTGCCTTTCCGGTGGGCCTCAGCTGAATGTGGAATCCTGCCCCCCACTTGCTGGTTGTGTGACCTAACCTCCTGTGCCTCAGTTTCTTCTGCTGTAGATGAGATTAGCAATGGTACCTCCTTTGGAGAGTGAGTGACGTCAGCACACAGGATCAAACAGCAAGCCTGTTGGTAGCATGTCCTTGGTGTGGCAGATGCTGGTGAGGGTTGTAGTGACTGCTGGATGGGGACAGCGGGGTGTGCTATACCAAGTTACACTTAGACCTTACTGAGACCCAAATAGTCCCTGTTAGCTTGCTTGGACCTACATGGTGGATTTGGGGCTTCCGAAAATCCTCTTGAGGCTTTTTATACACTCCTCACTATTTATAATCTTGGCTTCCCCAAATCCCCAACCCAGCCAAAATCATCCTTGCTGTGTTTTCTTTTGACACCAAACTCTGCAGCAGCTGGGGAGAACATAGCTGTATAATTGCACAGTCTGGGGCCCCAACAAGGTCCAGCATCAGGGTGGACTTCCCAGGACTAAAACCTGGGAAGTCCCTTACCCTTTGCAGGATCTGTCAGGCTGAAAGCCCAGGGTCAGCTGCCACAGGGTCCAGTTCTTCCCACTCACAGGAACTCCAGTCATGCTACCAATTCCTGCCACCCAATATTGTCATTTTTCAATGACTGAAAACTTGGTAACCAAACAACATTTCTGAGGCTCAAATGACTATGTGTCTGGCTCTGTTCATCTGGACTGAAGCCAATTCCCTTGTTCTTTTTCTTTTTCCTCCTGAGCCCTTTCTCCCTCCATCCTGCAAAACGGATCTTTCATTAGAAACCAACAAGAGGGAACAGTGCTTCCTACTGAGTGTGTACCAATCACAGGTCACAAGTGGTCACCCTGGTTAGGAAGAAAGCCCAATTCAGTCCTCACTGTTGATAGATGGCAAGTCTGGAACCTTTACACTCAAAGCGTCTCAGGTCGAAGTCCACCAACGACTAGCCACAGCACACAGCAAGGCCACAAGACAGGGGGGCTCAAGTCCTGACTCATGGAATAGGCTGGAAATGGCCAAGTGTAGCAGGACTGGCTGGCAGGAATATGAGTAGGAATAGCACTGTGGTTAGGGCAGAGACCGTAGAGCTGTCCGTCTGGGCACTCATCCCAGCTCTGTCACTTCCTAGCCGTGTGACCTCAGGCAAGTCAGTTAACTTCTCTGGGCCTCAGTTTTTCCCAGCTCAGCATAAAATGGGCACACTATTTGTATTCCCTCAAAGAAATTCACGTGAAGAGCTCTGAATTGTGCCTGGCACTCAGACAACATTTTGTAAGAACAATTATCACAAGCAATATCTGATTGCTACTTGTAAATATACATGGTTCTAGAAATGTCTGTGTGGTTGCGGTGATGTTAACACAGTTATGCCCTGGGCTGGTCAGTCTCAAGGAGCCAGACCTGCACCTCTCCCAGTAGAGACCCTCAGGCCAGCCTCTCTTCTACTTCCGCATCCTGGACCTAGAAAGATGCAGGCAATGACAGCCCAGGCGATGTGAGTCTTGTAAAAAGGAGAGAAACAGCAGTGAAGGAAGAAAGAATGTCAGAGGGAGAGAAGGAAGCAAGCTCACATTTGCCAAAGCCATGGTGGGACTTCTGTGTCTACTGGTGTCTTGGGTGTTTCCAAAACCACCCTGTGTAAGAGAGCTGAGGCTCAGAGGGAGGAAGGACTCTGAGGTCTTGTTGGGTGAACAGTTAAGGTTCTGGAACGAGAGGGACTTGCAGGGTGTCTGTGAAGGCACAAGATGAAAGGCAGAGGGGAAAGGCCAAGCAATGCCTGGAGGCCCCTGTGTTCTGTCGAGCAGGGAGGGTGGCCTTGGATGAGGTCCCAGGCACAAGGATCCTTGAGGGAAGGGGAAACAGGACTCCCAGATGGCCCATCCCACAGGTCAGTAGAAATGGGGGAGAGGCCTGGGGGAGTGCCTGGTCATCCATGACCATCCAGGATGCGCTCTGGAAAGAACTCCCTGGGGACGGGCAGGCTGCACTGTCGCCCCCTAGAGGAGGCAGAAAGAGTGGCAAGCGGCACCTGGACTTGCCTGTCCAGTGAACCCCAGCTGGAAACAAGCTGGGCAGACCTCAGACTTCTTTACGACTCTCTGTCTGTCACATTCTCCTCAGGGGCCACCCTAGGTGGCAGCGAAACTGGTGCTTTGGGATGGAGAGTCCAAGGATGCACCAGCTCCCTTGCTAACTTCTTCCAAAGGCAGCAAAGGTGCCTTCTCCGATGCCGTTTGAGTCATTTTGATGCTTCCTTGCTGAAGGACAGGTCACTGTCTATCAAGGGTGTAGAATGTCCCTAAAGTGTGCCCCAGTGTCTGTTTAGAAGTCAAGCCTATTCTCGCCGGTGGCATTTGGGAGTTGAATTATACCTTCTTTAAAAAAAAAAAGACTTCTCTCCAGAGCAGCATTCAGATGCCCATGAGCTCTGTCATCAAATATGAATATTCTCTTAAAAATAAAAATTATGGTGCACTTAAAAAGGAGCATGTTATGTCAGCACTGGTGATAAGACAATTTATTACTGTCTACAAAAAGAAGGCCCTAATGCCGTGGTAGAAGCTGGCTCAGCGGGCTGTAAATTACGAACCATTCTCTCACTGGCAGAAATAAATCCTCTTGTCCATCACTGCGCTCTCCCTTGACAGGCCAGCAGGCAGCAGGGAGCCAGCGGAGTCGGGAATTACATGTCCATACCTGGGAGAGCTGCTCCACATGGCTGCCCGGGGCTCACCCCCACCCAGACACACGCACACTTAACGACATCTCTAATCATATCTTTGGGGCACATGTCCTTTCTGACATGAAAAACTAGTAACTGTCTGTGGCCTTCTCACAGGCAAAAAACAGCAAGCAGAGTTCAGTGGAAGAGGAGAGGGATTAAAGTCTGATCTGAACTCCTTGATTGGAGGGAAATTTCTTTCACCTCTCTGGGCTGTGTTTTCCTCTCCTGAAACATGAAGGATTTGGGTTAAGAGAGTGATCCAGCAGGTACATTCGCTCCCACATGTGTGTGCTGCCTGTGAGATGGGGAGCCTCCCACACTAGGAGGAGGGGTCAAGAAGGGATGGATGGGGGGCACTGTCACAGATATTGAGGAGTGACTTCCTTCACCCTCCAGGAGCGGAACTCCCAGAGTGAGTCCCAGGGCCAATCCACAACTCCAGAATTCAGTGAAAACAGTACCAAATCCCATTCCCTCCTGACCCCCAACTGGACGACCCTTGCCTCTGGCAAAACTGATATATACCCCAGGTCTTCCCCTCTGGTGGACTTACCACCTTCCAAAAGCAACTGTGCAATTAATCTGCTCCCGTGAGTGCAGAATTCTAAGCTCCGCTCAGAAAAAGGGCTTCCTTTGGAGTTCACTGTGGGAGACATGTCGCATGCATCCAGACAGAGACACTGCGAACAGCAAATGTGGATAATTGCTGGGCAGTTAATATGATTAAATGTGTCTGTGGTGTAAGAATTTGGGATTAAATGTTTTTCATAAAATGGTTGAGGGATTAGCTAGTAGGGTTGCCAAATAAATACTAGATGCCCAGTTAAATTTGAATTTCAAGTAAACAGTGAAAAAAATTTAGTTTAGTTATATACCACACAATAGTTAGGATATACTTGCACTAATAAAATTATTTATTTATCTGAAATTAAAATTTACCTAGATGTTCTATATTTTTATTTGCTGAATCTGGCAACCCTGAGCAGGAGTGTCAAATACTGAAGCTGGAATTGGATAGGAAAGTTTATCCCTAATATTTTAAAAAGAAGTGGCAGGCTAAGGTTTTGGTTTAAAAATACAGAACATTTTCTGCTGGGGCCAGGAATAGTGGCAACTCAAGTCATTAAAAGTGTCTTGCTGACCTCAAATACAGCTCATTAGGCATCCAGACAGATAAAAACAAAATAAAAATAAAAATGCAGAAAAAAAGAGGGGAGAGAGATCAAGTCTAAATGGAACATCTGAGACGATCATAACCCTCGGGGCCTCAGCAGCATCATTCATGGGAGCTGTGATGGCTCAGAGACTGATCACATTCAGGAAGTTTTGTGAGCTGGTATTTCAGGCAGGGTTTGGAGGACCTGGGGAGGAGCCCTTTGCAGGCCCACCCCCTTCTCATCCAGGCCCCAGTTGGCTCCATGTCAGGAAGGGCAGAGGCAAGGAGGGTCCATTTCCCAGGGCCTGTGAGGGGCCAGCCAGGAGCATCACACACGACACCCCCCCACACACATCCTGTATGTGTGATCCTCCTCCTTCTTTCTCAGCCTCTTTCCCTGCTCCCACGGCCAGGCCCAGAACCCTCAGCAAGAAGGACAATCATCCAAGTCAGAGGCACCCCCTCCAAACAATTCTTATTCTGTCATTTTCTTTCATCCTGTTTGACCTCCTTGAGTTTTCTATTTTGTTGTTCTTCCATTTTCTGGTGGCGTATTTTCCCCTCCAAAATGTTTTTCTGATGGTCAACATGATATTTGTCCCTTCTAGAGGACCAGAGAGATTCCTGCATGTAGCCTAAGTGAATTCCCAGTCTGTCATCGTTTCTGCCTTCTGAGAGTAGGTGCCATGAACTTTCCCAGCTTTGTGTGGAGCAAGCAGGTAGGAACAGAGCAGCCGTCTGCTGCTTCCCTGGTGCCCACGGTGAGATACACTTAGCATGTGGGCCACGCAGACCTCAGGCAGGAGGCCACGGGGGGACACACTGCCCTTCACATGAGGAGTCCAGCACAGTGGAGGAAAGGTACACAGACTGATCTTCTCTTCCAAACATTAGGTTGTTGAGGTACAGGGGGAAAGTCAGGGTGAAGGGCCTACTGAGCTCTTTATCAACAACCTATTAACTCTAGTTCAATATTAGCCAACCCTTCACAGGATCCATGGAATAATAACAATGTCAGCCCTCCATGTCAAGATTGTAATGCGTCCCAGGCCTGTCTGAGTCATGGGCTAAATTGTATTCCGGAATATTTTATTGAACTGTTTTCTAATCACTTGAAAACTGGTCATTTTCATTAGCCATACACAGCAGCGCAGTGTGCTCACCAGAAGTTCTGACTCATCAACACTCTCAGGTTAACTGAGAGCAGGCTGTACCTGCCATCTCTGATCCAGAGTTCTTTCTATTCTGTAGTATTTTGTGATTTGGCCCAGAGAAAAATGATGGATCCAGGCAGAAAAGCAGGTAACGGGCTGTCCCTAAATGAGCATGTTAAAAGGCAAAGAGCTATAGAAATGTCACAAACTTTCACTACTAGACCTTCATTGGAATGCTTTTCTAGCTGAGTGCATCTGCTCTGACATGCTCCCCTCCCCCAGTCCCATCAGGCAAGAGGAGGTGTCCTGCTGACAGACATCAGGGACACAGACCAGACTCTGACAGGGTGGATTAATCCTGTGTTGGGGAAGCAGTTAGGACATGTCATGTCAATGAGTGTCTGGGCACCTTTTAGACCAAGGCTTAGCAGTTCATCTTGGGCATGATAATTCCCTCACACACCACTATTCTGCTCTCTTATCTTCTCTGTGTGTGTGCCATAAAGTCAGTGTGGCTTCTCATTTCAAATCATGCAGTGGTGCATGTTGACCACTGCACAAATACACTTACCTTGGGGCTTTTCCCACAGATGTTAGCAAGGGAGCAGCCCATAGCCCCAAAGGGAAAGGCAACCAAATGGTCATTAAAACTAAGAAAAACACAATTATGGTAAAATTGTAAGTGTTGGTGAGAAGATAATGACACTCAAAATAGACTGAAATAGACTGCATTTTTGGCCACATGAGAAGAGTTTCCACATGATACATGTAAGTGACCTATGGGATCTTGTCATCAGTGAGGTCAGAGCATTCACTGATGCTAAAATCTGGGGAGTTCCAGGCTGCCCATGTCATCCTCGCAAGATGGCTGCTGTGGTGGTGGGCGTGAACATGTGGAGTGAGATTACCCTGGGTGTTTGTGTTCGTGTGCCTCAGGTTTCAGAGTCCATGGGCCACTGTGCTTGTGATCTGAACTGCTGGGCGTGGTCCAGGCAACGTTTTGCTTGGAATTCATGTAAGAAGTAATACAAAATAAGAACCTCCTCCCACAACTTCAGGGCTGAGAGAACTGGGAGACCAAGAGGTCACTTGCACCCGTCAGGTGGAAAGTCAAACAAAAAACTCAACAGCGAGTCTGTGTATTGGGACCCAGCAGCGGCTGGCTATGTAAAGGAGAAACAGAAAGGATCCCAAGTCTCTTAAATTAAACAGGACCATTTCGCATGCCTCTCGTAAGACCAGCACACAACGGACTTCCTGTGACCAGAGGTTTCGGTAGAATTCCACCAGAATAGAAGGCTCTTCCTGGCAGTTGGCTCTATTATTAAAGGGTGCAATAATGGAACTTCATTTGGTTTTTTTTTAGGTCTTCTGAATCACATTTTACAAAAGCAACTTGACAATTTTGACTAAAAACTCTGACACATCATTTTTCCTGTAATCTCCCTGTACATACACACTGCCATCGAAACAACAACTCATGCTCACTGTAAGTTTATCCTTAATTTTGGTGCTAGAAGTACTAATGACAAAGGGGCTGCCCCCAGTCTCTGGCAAGGCCAACATCCTTAAACCTGATGACAAATGTATGACAGATGCTGAATACCCTCATGTTCTAATTATCTCAGAAATTGCTTTTTACTATCAACATGTTTTCATATCTGGCTTTTAGAATATGGATGTATTCACAATTCAACATTTTAGTTTATTTGTTTAAAGTATTTCAAAAATGTTTTTCAGACTATGGTATAAAATGGCATATTATGAAAAACAAGAGTACCCACTCCATTCCCTTTTCCCACCCATAGTTCCAGAGGCCTCCACCTTCACCATTTCTGCATTTTGTTTTTCTGGTGGTTAGCATCCTAATTCTAAGAGGCATACTTAAATCTCTATCTTGATATTCGACTCAGCCACTGTCTATTGACCCCTTGCCATGAAACACAAGGCTTTAGCTCAGTGGTCCCCAACCTTTTTGGCTTTGGGGACTGGTTTCATGGAAGACAAATTTTCCACAGACTGGAAATAGGAGGGATGGGCAGTCAAACCTCGCTGCTAATGTTCATCTGTATTTGCAGCTGCTCCCCAGTGCTAACACCACTGCCCCAGCTCCACCTCAGATCTTCAGGCATTAGGTTCTCATAAGGAACATACAACCTAGATCCCTTGCACATCCCAGCACATTGGGAAGCCAAGGCGGGAGGATGGCTTGAGCCCAGGAATTCAAGACCAGCCTGGGCAACATAGCGTGAACTTGTCTCTATAAAAAATTGAAAAATTAGCTGGGCATGGTGGTGCACAACCGCTCAGCTACTTGGGGGGCTGAGACAGAAAGATTGCCTGAGCCCAGGAGGTCGAGGCTGTGGTGAGCTGTATTTGTGCCAGTGCTTTCCAGCCTGGGCAAAAGAGTGAGACTTTGACTCAAAAAATAAAAATAAATAAATACCCTATAAGTACTGTGTACATCATCATGACTTTGTAGATGTTATTCTTTCAAAGTTAATCAGTATGTTATAATTTTATTTATTTTTCTTTTTTCTTAATTTTATTTTTTTATTTTTATCTTTATTGTTTTTGAGTTGGAGTCTCACTCTGTTGCCCAGACTGGAGTGCAGTGGCGGCTCCCGGCCACCGCAGCCTCGACCTGCTGGGCTCCAGCGATCCTTCCACCTCAGCCTTCCAAGTTGCTGGAACTACAGGCGTGCGCTACCACACCCGGCTAATTTTTTTGATTAATTGTAGAGATGAGGTCTCGCCAAGTTGCCCAGGCTGGTCTTGAACCTGCAGGCTCAGGCAATCCACTCACCTTGGCCTCCCAAGGCACGGGATTACAGGCTGAGCCACTGAGCCCGGGGTTTTTAAAAAATTTTAAACATTAAGGATTAGGTATTCAACTGGTCATTGTACAGGTAAAGTTTGGGCCTCCCTTTGGTCCTCACTTCACCTGGTTTAAGATCAGGTACCCTTACTGATGTTCTGTGCTCCCCCATCCCCTGACAGTTTTCTGCTACCACTAATCCCTTTCCCATAGTATTAAGCTAAGTGTTCAGGGTCTGCTTATGAGTGAGAACACGTGTTACTCAGTGCTTTGTTTCCGTGATAGATCACTCAGTACTCTAGATTCTAAATCCATCCAAGTTGCTGCAAAGTCCATAATTGTTTCCTTCTTTATGACTTCACAATATTCCATCATGTATATGTACCACATTTTGTTTATTTAATCCAGTTTGGATGGGCAGCATGGTTGGTTCCATGTTTCTGCTATTGTGAATAGTGCTGCAATAAACATACATGAGCAGGTATCTTTTTTGTAGAATGATTTGAGTTCCCCCAGGTATACTTCTGATAGGGGATTGCTGGATCGAATGGAAGGTCAATTTCTAGTTCTTTTAGATATCGTCACACTGTTTTCCATAGAGGTTGAACTAGTTTGCATTCCCAACAGCAATGTAGAAGCGTTCTCTTTTCTTTGCATCCTCACTCGCATCTGTTGTTTTCTTTTTATTAATGATGACCATTCTTGCTGGGGTTAGGTGGTATCTCAATATGGTTTTGATTGGCATTTCTCTGATGATTAGTGAGGCTGAACATTTTTTCATGTGTCTGTTGGCTGCCCATATGTCTTCTTCTGAGGTGTCTATTTATGTCTTTCGCTCACTTTTTAATGGGGCTGTTTGCTTTCCTCCTTTCAGCACATTTGAGTTCCTTGTAGATACAGGATATTAGACCTTTGTCAGATATACAATTGGCAAATTTTTTTTTCTTCCCATTCTGTGGGCTGTCTCCCTGCTCTCTTGATGGTTTCTTTTGCTTTGCAGAAACTTTTCAGTTTAATGAGGTCACACTTGTCTATCTTATTTCTTATGGCATGGACGTCTGGGGTTTTGATGAGGAATTGGTTGACTATTCCGATTCCCATAAGGATATCTCCTGTGTTTTCTAAGATTCTTATAGTTTGAAGTTTTACATTTGGGTCTTTGATCCATTTAGAGTTGATTTTTGTGTATGGTAATAGATAGGATCCTGTTTCAATCTTCTGCATGTGGTCAGCCTGTTTTCCCAGCACCATATACCGAATAGGTTCTCCTCTCCCCGGTGATTGTTGGTGGAGGCTTTGTCAAAGTTATTTCTTTTTCTAGGCCCAGTATCATTAACTATAAGCCACGTGAAAGGTTAACTATTAAATTCATGCCATATTTGTTTCCTTTGTATTTAGATATAGATATGTCTTAAATAACTTTGTTTTTCTTGGGATTTTTAATTGCCTCATTTTTTCCTTGTTAATAAAAGAATATGCCTTTGCCAGATCCTCATATTTATCAAACCTCTTAATTATACTGTTTCTTGAAACTTTTTGCTGAACTATATTCTGCAGTAACAGGAAGGGTGCTTTGGAGGTAAATTCTCTGAGTATTTGTAAATCTAAAATTCTCCTTTGCTTAACAATTTTCTGGGTATAGAATTCCAGTTTTTAAATTATATTTCCCAGAATGCTTTCTTCTTAGTGTTCAATGTTCCTGATAAGATGTCTGAGGTCAGTATTATTTTTATTCTTTTGAGAAAGACTTTTTCTTTTTTCCTGGAAGCTTTTAGGAATTTATCTTTATTTTCTATATTCTGAAATATCTTGAGTCTGTATCAAGGCATGAGTCTTTTATTCTTCATCCTACTTGGAGGGCCTTTAGTCTATAAACACCTATCTTTCTTCAGTTCTAAAAAAGTGTCCTTCTGTAATGTCTTTATTCTTTTATTTTTAATTTTAATAAAGTGTACATTCATATAGTTTAAACAATTAAAGAGTTCCACAAATTTAACAGTGAGGTTACCAATTCCCTCTTCATTCCATGGAAGCCACAATTTTTTATTTTTATAGTCTTCTGGTATTTGCCTCCAAATTTCAAAATAGCATGGTTAAATTCTTTTTTGTTGTTAATTTTAAATATATTTACTTCAGGCAAGGACAATAAGGGTTTGGCTTTCTTACTCTACTCTCATACCCTTAAGTACAATGTTTTTCCCCTTCCACTCTTCTAATAGAATGGTATCATAATTTTTGGAAATCTATATTTGGCATTCATATCATTATGACCGTGTAAATACTATTTGAGGCTATAGCTATGTAGTACATTATTCTTTCCTTTCTTATGCAGTTTTTGTTTTCATTGGAATCAACTTTTTTTATTTGTTTAGTGTTCTATCCACCTATCACAAATCAATCTCTAAACTCTTCAACAGAAGAAAATAATCTCTTTCCTGAGAAAGAAAGAATAAGCAGTTTTTAGAAGTTGAGACATTGCATGGCTGAAAATGTCCATAGTCTTTATTCTATCTTAAGAGCATGCTAATAGTTTGATGAGAATATAGAATTCTAAGTTGGAATTCATTTTCAATAAGAATGCTGAAGGTCTTGCTGTATTATCACTTAGCCTTTAGCATTGCCACTGAGATTCTAAGCAGAACAAATTCTAGACTTTTTGAATGGGACCTATTCTTTCTCTCTGGGAGCTTTAGTATCTTCTTTTTGTCCCCAACGTTTTGAAACATCTCACTAATGTGTTTTATATGGCTTTGCTTTCATATAGTACTAAGCACTCAGTGAACTTCTCAGTCTAGAGATTCATGTCCTTTGTGTCCAGGAAATGTTCTTGAATTGTTTCTTTGGTAAATTGCTTCCCTCTGTCAACTTTTTCTCTATTTGTGAAAGCCCTATTATTTAAGATGTACATCCTTTTAGTCTAATTTTCTTACTTTTTGGCTTATATTTTCTGTTTGTTGTAATTGTTTCCATTATTAGGAAATTTTCTTAACTATCTTTTTAGATTTCTACTAAATTTGTAATTTCTACTTTTGCATTTTTAAATTCCAAAATCATTTTTGTTTTCTAGGTGTTCCTTCCTACAACAATATTCCTTTTTTCAGCCTTATTGAAGTATAATTAATATGTAACTGACCACATTTAAATTGTACAATTTGATAAGTTTGACATATGTATATTCCCATGAAACAACTCCCATAATCAGTATAATAAGTATATCTATAATCTTCAAGTTTTCCTATTTTTTTTTAATCAGTATTTTTTATTATGGTTTTGTGGGGTACAGTTAAGGGTTAGGTGTACAATTACATTTCATTCAGGCACCCTGTATAAGAGGTGTTTTCCCATCCCCCGACAGATATTTGCTACTGTTAATCCCATCCCCCTCCCCCCAATAGTTTCCCAGTACCGTCAGTCATTTTCTTATAGTATTGCATTGGATGTTCAAGGTCCATTATATGAGTGAGAACATGTGATATTCGGATCTTTGTTTCTGTGAGAGGTCACTCAGTATTATAGACTCTAGTTCCATCCAGGTTGCAGTGAAATTCATGATTTTGTTCTTTTTATGGCTGCGTAGTATTCCATCATGTATATGTACCACATTTTTTTAATCCAGTCCTCTTTTGATGGGCAGCATGGTTGTTTCCAGGTTCTTGCTATTGTGAACAATGCTGTGATAAACATACGTATGCAGGTATCTTTTTTATAGAGTGATTTGTGTTCTTCAGGGTATATTCCCAGTAGGGGGATTGCAGGGTCACATGGAAGGTCAATTTTTAGAGCTTTTAGGAATTGCCACACTGCTTTCCACAGAGGTTGCACTAGTTTACACTCCCACCAACAGTGTAGAAGTGTTCCCTTTTCACCACACCCTCTCCAGCAGCTGTTATTTTTTGAGTTGTTGATAATTGCCATTCTGACTGGGGTTAGGTGGTATCTCAGTGTGGTTTTGATTTGCATCTCCCTGATGATTAGTGAGGTTGAGCATTTCTTCATGTGTTTGTTGGCTGCTCGAATGTCTTCTTTTGTGAAGTGTCTGTTCATATCTTTTTCCCATTTTATAATGGGGTTGTTTGTTTTCTTCTTTTCAGTACGTTTCAGTTCCTTGTAGATCCAGGATGTTAAGCCTTTGTCAGACCTAGAGTTGGCAAATACTTTTTCCCAGTCTGTAGGCTGTCTCCCTGCTCTCTTGATGGTTTCTTTCGCTTTGCAGAAGCTTGTCAGTTTAATAAGGTTCCATTTGTCTATCTTCTCTCTTAAGTCCTGTGGGTTTCGGGTTTTGTACAGGAATTGGATGCCAGTTTCGATTTCCATGAGAGTATTTCCTTCCTTTTCTAAGGTTCTTATGGTTTGAGGTTTTACATTTAGGTCTCTGATCCATTTGGAGTAACCTTTGTGCATGGGGATAGATAGGGGTCCTGTTTCAATCTTCTGCATGTGGTCAGCCAATTTTTCCAGCACCATTTACTGAATAGGTTCTCCCTGCCCATTGGTAGGTGGTGGGGGCTTTGTCGAAGATGAGTTGGTTGAGAAATTGAGGTTTTGCT
This sequence comes from Carlito syrichta, assembly GCF_000164805.1. NCBI lineage: Eukaryota > Metazoa > Chordata > Mammalia > Primates > Tarsiidae > Carlito > Carlito syrichta. The sequence goes on along the minus strand of NW_007255240.1, from coordinate 5,360 downwards.
TCTGGAATCTCAATTCTGCTCCATTGATCTATATGCCTGTTCCTGTACCAATACCAAGCTGTTTTGATGATTGTAGCTCTATAGTAAAGTTTGATGTCAGGTAGTGTGATACCACCTGCTTTGTTTTTTTTGCTGAGGATTGTTCTGGCTATTCTTGGACGTTTGTGTTTCCATATGAATTCCTGCATTGTTTTTTCTAGGTCTGAGAAGAATGTTGTTGGTAATTTAATGGGTATTGCATTGAATTTGTAGATTGCCTTAGGTAAGATGGACATCTTCACAATGTTGATCTCCGATCCATGAGCATGGGATATTTTTCCACTTGTTCATGTCGGCTTTGATTTCTTTGAGCAGTGTTTTGTAATTTTCATTGTAAAGGTCTTTCACGTCTCTGGTTAGGAAGATGCCCAAGGTATTTCATTTTTTTTGTGGCTATTGTGAATGGAAACTGTGTTTTTTTATTTGGGTTTCTGTTTGTTTATTATTGGTGTAGAGAAATGCGATTGTCTTTTTGTACATTTATTTTGTATCCTGAGACTTTGCCAAAGGCTTTTTATCAATGTAAGGAGGTCTTTGACAGATTCTCTTGGGTTTTCAAGGTACACCATCATATCATCTGCATAGAGAGATAACTCGACTTCCTCTTTTCCTATCTGAATACCTCTGATTGCCTCCTCTTCTCTGATTGCTTTAGCCAGGACTTCCAATACTATGTTGAACAGGAGGGGAGAGAGTGGGCATCCTTGTCTAGTTCCAGTTTTCAGGGGAATTGGTTCCAATTTTTGTCCATTTAGGAGTATGCTGGCTGTGGGTTTCTTGTAGATGGCTTTTACTATTTTGAGGTATGTTCCCCATATGCCTAGATGTTCAAGGGTTTTTATCAAGAAGGGGTGCTGGATTTTATCGAAAGCTTTTTCTGCATGTAGTGATATGATCCTGTGGTTTTTGTTTTGACATCTGTTGATGTATTTAATTACATTTATGGTTTTATGAATGTTGAACCAGGAATGAAGCCTACTTGGTCATGATGGATGATTTTTGAGATGTATTGCTGAATCCGGTTTGCTAGGATCTTGTTGAGAATTTTAACATCTATGCTCATCAAAGATATTGGCCTGTAGTTCTCTTTCTTTGTTGGATCTTTATCTGGCTTGGCTATCAATGTGATGTTGGCTTTGTAAAATGATTTGGGGAGAGTTCCATCTTTTTCAATCGCCTGGAATACCTTCAGTAGGATTGGTATCAGCTCCTCCTTGAATGTCTTGTAGAATTCTGCTGGAAAGCCATCTGGACCAGGGCTTTTTTTTGTAGGAAGTTTTCTTATTACGTAGTCGATTTCCTTGATTGCTATTGGTCTATTTAGGGTCCCAATTTCTTCTTGTTCCAACCTAGGTAGGTTGTGTGATGTCAGAAAGTCCTCCATTTCCTTCTGGTTTTCAAGTTTGTTTCCATACAAGTGTACGTAGTAGTCTCTAATGATCTTTTGTATTTCTTCAGGGTCAGATGTGACTTCATATTTTGTGTTTCTGATTGTGCTTATTTGGTTTTTTTCTCGTTTTTCTTGGTGTCTAGCTAGGGGACCATCGATCTTGTTTATTCTTTCGAAGAACCACTTTTTTGTTTCATTGATTTTTTTCTATTATCTTTTGTCTTCTATGTCCTGGATTTGAGTTTTTATTTTGGTGATCTGGATTCTTCTGCTGAAATTAGGGTTTTTGTGGTCTTGCTTTTCCAGCTTCTTTAGGTGGCTTATTAGGTTGTCAATTTCTGTTCCTTCCATTTTCCTTATGTGTGTTTGTAGGGATATAAATTCCCCTGTTATTACAGCTTTTAAGGCATCCCAGAGATTTTGGTAAGATGTTTCTTCATTTTTATTTGTTTCCAGGTATCTTTTGATCTCTGTTTTGATGTCTTCATTGACCCAGGAGTTATTTAGCACCGTGCTGTTTAGTGTCCATGTCTTTGTGGGTTTTGGGGGGACTTTGTTGGTGTCAATGTTTATTTTTATTCCACTGTGGTCCGAGAAGGTGCCTGGTAGAATTTCAGTCCTTTTAAATTTGTTTATACTTGATTTGTGTCCAATTATGTGGTTGATCTTAGAATATGTTCCATGTGGTGATGAGTAGAATGTGTATTCTGTGGTCTTTGGGTGGAGTGTTCTATAGGTATCAATTAAGTCCATTTGGTCCAGAGTCTCATTGAGGTTCCGGATCTCCTTGCTGATTTTTTTTCCTGATGATCTGTCTAAGGTTGTGAGTGTTGTATTAAAGTCCCCAGTTATTATGGTGGTAGAGTCAATGTCTTTCTTTAGTTTTCCTAGAATTTGCTTTATGAATGTTGGCGCACCTATGTTGGGTTCATATATGTTTAGGGTAGATATTTCTTGTGATGGAGTGAACCTTTTATCATTATGTAGTGACCCTCTGTATCTTTTTAAATTTTTGATAGCTTAAATGACATTTTGTCTGAAATTAGCATCGCGACTCCTCCTTTCTTTTGTGTTCCATTCGCCTGAAAATTTGTTTCCCATCCTCTTACTTTGAGTCTGTGTATGTCCTTTCTAGTGAGATGGGTCTCTTGAAGGCAGTATATTGCTGCCTGTGGATATTTTATCCATTTTGTCATTCTATGTCTGTTCAGTGGTGCGTTTAGTCCAT
>NW_007255240.1:0-2476 GCF_000164805.1 Carlito syrichta | reverse complement strand
CTAATTATTGAAATGTGAGAGTTCATCCCTATCATGGAGTTCTCCTTGAGTTATTGTTCTTCCACTTGGTTTTTTCTTTTTTCTTTTTCTTTTTTTTTTTTGTCTTTCTTTTGCTTTTGGGGTTGGTTCGTGTATATTTTATTCTTTTCCCTGTACTCTTGTGAAAAAAGTTGTTCTTTTTTCCTTTTCTTCTGTGTTTAGTACTTTCTTAAGTGTTTCATGTAGAGATGGTTTTGTGGCTGCATAAGTTCTTAGGGATTGGATATCTGGGAAAGATTTTAATTCTCCCTCACTGATTCTTTCCATTCTTTTCCATTGCATCCACTCCTCTCCATTCCTCTCCATTCCATTCGGTTCCATTTCATTCCTATCCATTCCATTACTCTCAATTTCTATAGATTACACTCTATTCCATTCCTTTCCATTCATTCCTATCGATACCATTCCATTCCATTTGATTCCATTCCTGTCCATTCCATTTCATTCCTCCAGTTTCCATTTCTGTATTTCAGCTCTCCATTCCATTTATCTCCATTCTATCCCTCTCCAATCCATTCAATTCCAATCCATTCCTTTCCTTTCCATAACTCTTCATTTCACTCCATTCCACTCCAGTCCATTCCTTTTCACTATATTTTATTCCATTCTGTTCCACTCCGTTTTACTTAATTCATCTCCATTCCATTCCTCCCCATTCCACTTTTTTCCACACCATCCCAATTCGTTCCTTTCCATTTGATTCCATACCATTCCATTCAATTCCAAACAATTCCCCTCCATTCCATTCCTCTCCATTCCATTCCTCACCATTCCATTCCATTCCTGTATTCCATTGCATTCTTTCCATTCCAACCAATTCCTCTCCATTCCATTCTACTCTATTCCATTCCATTCCACTCCATTTCATTCCAGTCCAATCCTTTCCTCTCCATTCCGTTCCATTCCTTTTCTTTCCTCTCCATTCCATTCCATTCCATTCCACTCCATTCAGTTCTTCTCAATTCCATTTATTCCATTTCATTCTTTTCCATCACATGTCTCTAAATTCCATCCCATCACTTTCCATTCCTTTCCATTCCTTTCATTCAATTCCTCGAATTTCCATTAAATTTTCTACCTACAATTCCTTTCTATTCCACTCCAATTCACTCCATTTCTCTAGATTCCATTCCTCTCTATTCCATTCACCTCCATTCCATTACTTTGCATTCCATTAATCTCCATTCTATTACATTCCCCTCCAATCCGTTCCATTCTATTCCATTCCATTTCGCTCCATTCCATTCCTCTCTATTCCTTTAACTTTCTTTCAATTTCATTGCATTTCTCTGCATTCCATTCTCTTCTATTCCTTTCCAATCCTTTATTCACTATTCAATTCCTATCCTTTGCATTCCATTTATCTCCATTCTATTCCTCTTTTTTCCATTCCATTCCATTGCATTCCATTCCATTCCATTCCTTTCCATTCCATTCGGTTCCAATCCATTCCTATTCATTCCATTCCTCTCTGCTTCAATGCTTTCCACTCTTTTCCTTTCCATTAATTCCTCTCAATACCATGCCATTCCATTCGAATCCTTCCATTCCTCTCCTTTCTATTCCATTTCTCTCCCTTCCATTTCTTTCCATTCTATTCCTCTCCAATCCATTCCATTCTATTCCATTCCATTCCATTCCAATCTTTTCCTTTCCATTCATCTTCATTTCACGCCATTCCATTCCCCTCCATTCCATTTCAGTGTATTTAATTCATTCCATTCCATTCCATTTAATTCATCTCCATTTCATTCTTCTCCATTGCATTTTATTCCACGCAATACCAATCCCTTCCTCTTCATTCGATTCCTTACCATTTCATTGAATTCCAATTCATTTCACTCCGTTTTATTCCTCTCCAATCCATTCGTCACCATTCCATTCTATTCCTGAATTTCATTGCATTCTTTCCATTCCATCCAATTCCTCTCCATTCCATTCTATTCCATTCCATTCCACTCCATTTTATTCCAGTCCAATCCTTTCCTCTCCATCCCATTCTTCTTCATTCCATTACATTCTTTTCAAATCGATTTTTTCCATTCCATTCCTCTCCATCACATTACTTTAATTTCCATCTCTTTTCATTCCTTTCCATTCTTTATCCTTGAATTTCCCTTTATTTCTTCTTCCTGCAATTCCTTTCCTTTCCAATGTAACCCCTCCTATTTCTCTAGAGTCCATTCCTCTCCATTCCATTCCTCTCCATTCCATTCCTTTCCATTCCACTAATCTCTATTATAATACATTCTCCTCCATTCCATTCTACTTCATTCCATTTTCCTCCATTCCGTTTCTCTCATTTCCAATCCTCTCCATTCTATTCCATTCCACTACTCTGCATTTCCATTCCATTCTTCTCCTTTCCATTCCAATGTTTTTCTTTCTAGTCCATTCCTCTCCATTCGATTTCTTTCCATTGTATTCCTCTACATTC
>NW_007255239.1:4344-5180 GCF_000164805.1 Carlito syrichta | reverse complement strand
CTAGCTGACTTAACTAGATAACTGGTTAGATAGCTGACTTAACTATCTGACTAGCTAGTTGTTTGTCTAGCTGGCTAGCCAACGGACTTAACTAAGTAGCTACCTGGTTGGATAGATGACCAGTCAGCTGTCTTAACTAGCTAGCTACCTGGCTGGCTAGCTGGATAGGCAGATGGCTAGCTAGCTAGCATGCTGACCAACTAGATAGCTAGCTGGCTTAAATAGCCAGCCGAATTGCCACCCTCCTGGTCAGCTGACTAGCCAACTGTCTTAACTAGCTGGCCACCAACCTGAGCAGCCTGCTAAACAGTCAGCTTATTTTGCCAGCAACTAGCTAGCCAGCCAGCTATCTAGCTGACTTAACTAAATTACTTAACTAGATCAACATCCAGCTAGCCAGCCAGCTTTACTAGCTAACTACCTAGCTAGCCACATGGAAAGCCACTTGAATTAACTAGCAGAATTAATGAGGTAGACAGCTGGCGAGCCAGCTGACTCAACTAGGTGATTGAACACATTAGCCAGCTGGGTAGACAGCTGATTTATCTAGCTTACATCACTAGCTAACCAGGTGACTGGTAGCTGATTTAACTAGTTAGATGCATACATATCCCACATGCTTGCCAACTGATTTAACTATCTAGGTAACTAGGTATCCAACTGGCTAACGAGCTGAATTAGCCAGGAGACCTAACTGGCTAACCAGGTGGCTAGCCAGCTTACTTAACTAGCTTACTTAACTAGCTATCCAGCTGACAATGAGCTGACTTAACTAGCTAGCTACCTAGCTAGCCAGCTGACTTTAATAGTTGAAATAACTAGCTAGATACCTAACT
>NW_007255239.1:2121-3060 GCF_000164805.1 Carlito syrichta | reverse complement strand
GCCAACTTAACTAGCTGACTTAACCAGCTAGCTAGCTGACATAACAAGCTGACTTAACTAACTACCTTGCTAGCCAGCTGACTACACTAGTTGAAATAACTAGATTCATAGCTATCTAGTCATCTGAGTTAACTAGCTTTTTAACTACCTAGCCAGCTGCCTAGCCAACTGACTTAACTATGTAACTAAACTATCCAGCCAGATGATTAGCCAGCTCACTTAACTAGATAGCTACGATGATAGGCAGCTGACTATCCAGCTGACTTAATTAGCTGACTTAACCAGCTAGCCAGCCAACTTAACTAGCTGACAACTATATAGCTACCTGGCTAGCCAACTGATTTAACTAAGTGACTTAACTAGCTAGCAACCTAGCTAGTCAGCTGCCTGGCCAGCTGACTTAACTAGCTGATTTAACCAGCTAGTCAGCTGGTTAGCCATCTGACTTAACTAACTGACTTAACTAGCTAGTCAGCTGGCTGTCCAACTGAATTAACTAGCTGACTTAAACAACTAAACAGCTGGCTAGCCAGCTGACTAAAGTAGCAAGCTATCTAGCTAACCAGCTGGGAAGCCAGCTGAATTAATTACCTGACTTAACCAACCAGCCAGCGGGCTAGCCAGGTAAATTAACTAGCTTGCTACCTAGCTAGCCAGCTGGCTAGCCAGCTGACTTAACTAGTTGACTTAACCAACTAGCCAGCTTTTTAGCCAGCTGACTAAACTGATGTAACTAGTTAGCCAGTTGGCTAGACAGCTTACTTGACTAGTTCTCTACCTAGCTAGCTAGCTGGCTAGCTAACTCACTTAACTAGCTGACTTAATTAGCTAGACTACTGGCTAGCCATCTGACAAATAAATCGCTACCTAGCTAACCAGTTTCAAGTCAGCTGACTAAATTAGCTGACTTAAACAGCTGGCCTGATTGCTAGTCAGCTG
>NW_007255239.1:0-815 GCF_000164805.1 Carlito syrichta | reverse complement strand
TAACTATTTGCTTTACTAGTTATCTAACATGCTAGCTAGGTGACTTATTTATCTGACTTAACTCGTTAGCTAATGAGCTACCTAGCTGACACAATCAGCTGACTTAACTCATTAGTTAACAAATTACCTAGCTGACACAAACAGCTGATTTAACCCGTTAGCTAACTAGCTAGCTAGCTGACTCATCCAGCTGACTTAACTCGTTAACTAACTAGCTAGCTATCCCACTCAAATAGCTGACTCAACCCATTTGATAACTTGCTAGTTAGCTGACACAACCAACTGACTTAACCCGTTAGTTACCTAGTTAACTACCTGACCCAACCTACTGATTTAACCCATTAGCTCACTAGGTACCTAGCTATCTTAACTAGCTGACTAAATTAGAAAGCCGACTTAACTAGCTGACTTACTTAGCTGACTTAACTACTTAGCTAGCTTACTCAACTAGTTAGCTGACTTGACTACCTGAATTAAACAGTTATCTAACTATTTAACTAGGTGAATAACTAGCCGATTCGTCTAATTACCTAAGTAGTTAGGTAGCTGACTTAAGTAGCTGCCTTAAATAGTTAGCTAACTAGTGAGCTAGTTGTCTGAGTTAGCTGACGTAGCTAGCTAGCTGGTTAGCTAGCTTACTTGTCTAGCTGACTTAACTAGCTGGCTAACGAGATAGCTAGCTGATTTATCGAATTGGTTAACCAGTTAGCTAACTGTTTTATCTGTTTTGTAAACATATTAACTGGCTGATTAACTTGTTGGGTTAATGAGTTAGCTAGGTTACTTATCTTGTTTGCTGACGAGTCTCCCGACTA
>NW_007255238.1:1602-7647 GCF_000164805.1 Carlito syrichta | reverse complement strand
AGGCTGCCTCAGGGAAAGGGAGGGCGTGTCTCTCAAACATTCGGGGGTTCGGCGATGGCCAGGTGACTCATGACTGTCTCATTGGCATTCAAGAGGCTGAGAGGGGATGATGACCAGAGGCCAGGAGCCCAAGACTAGGCTGGACACCATGGCAAGCCACCACCTCGACCCCAAGCAAAATCCAGAAAACCTTGGGTGAGGGCAGACCTTGGCAGGAGGATTGCCTCCAGTCCAGAGTTCATGTCTAGGAAGTAAGACCAGAATGTCAACCAATTGGAAAACCTGTGATTGTAGCAGTTTGGGAGGCCCAGGTTGAGAGGATGGCTGAGTTGGGCAGTTTGAGAGCAGCCTGGGTGACCAAGTGAGGAAAGAAAAGAAAGATTTAAGAAAGAAAGAAAGAAAGAAAGAAAGAAAGAAAGAAAGAAAGAAAGAAAGAAAGAAAGAAAGAAAGAAAAAGTCATTCTGCCCTCAGTCCTTCCCCCCTGCCCTCATCACATGTGAGAGTCCACCAAGCTAGGCACCTTCCAGCCCATACCCCTCCCAATGGCTTGACCCAACTTTGTTGTGGAAGTTCCTGATGCTCCCGGGTCATGTTCATGCCAGCTTTCCTCTGTGAGGTGAGAAATGTGCCCCAGGCAGGCCAAAACTCCAACTCGGCAATGAGGACCTTCCGGCAAGAAAGGCTGGTTACACATCCTTCACCTGGGGAAATTTCATCCCCCAGTCCCATTTTCTCTGACTCTAAAGTCAGTCACCCTGCAAACATACCACACACAGTTGAGAATCTGTGCATGATTCTGATGTTTTTGGAGACAGGGCCTGGCTCTGTGGCACAGGCTGGGGCTCCAGGACATGACTATTGTTCACTGGTAACTTCAAAATTGCGGGCACTGAAGATCCTCCCACCTCAGCTCTGGAATGGCTGGGACGATGGGCACCTCGACCCCAGACTCCGTGTTTGGATGGGTGCAGAGACAGGGTCTCCCTGTGTGGCCCCAGTTGGCCTTGGGCTCCTACTCTCTAGCCAACCTCCCAGTTTGGCCTCCCAGAGCGCTAGGATTCCAGGCTTGGGCCACTGCGAAAGGTCTTCTGGTTCTTTTTTGATGAAGGATCGAGGCTAGGCTCTGGTGCTCAGCCTCATCATGCCAGGCTGAGGCCAGCAGCCTGCCAGAGTTCATGGGCTAAGATCCACCCGAGCACCTTAGTGAGACCTCCTCTCTATCCTCCATCCCAAATGATCCTGGCATGGTGGCACACGACTGTAATTCCAACTCACTGGAATGCTGGGGAAAGGCTCCACAGAGCCCAGCAGGCCGAGATTGCAATGGCGGGAGCCAGCCTGGGTGATGGAGTCAGACTCCAACTAAAATAAAAAAAAGGGAAAAGGGAAAAATAAGTAGAGCATCCATTGGTGTATGGAGTAGGGATCATCATGAACAGACAGAAATCATTTGGGAAGGAGATCCCAGTCTTGGGCCTAGAGTTCCCAAAAGACAGTGGATCAGCAGACAATCAGGCTTGACTTTGAGAGATCGAGGTGAGGTACTACTAGAGTCCAGGTGTTCAGGACCAGTCAGGGCCAAGTAGTGAGACCTCATTGCTCCCACGAATGCAAACACTGCAGTCATAAGTGGTGGTGCCCTCAGTCCCAGCTACATGGGATGTGGTGGCCTCCATTCCAGGGTGTTCCTTTGCATCGCCCCCGCAGAGAGAACTTGTGAATCCTGATCAGGCACCATGGCTCACGGTCATCAGCCCCATGACCTGGGAAGCGAAAGCATGAGGCTGCCTAAGCCCAGGGGTCAGAGACCAGCCCGGGCGACTTGGTCAGACCTCGTCTCAGCAAGTGGTCCCAAAAATGGAGTCTGACGTTTTAGCCCCCTAGTTCCGCTGCTCAGGGATCGAGGTGGGAGGACAGCCTGAGACCCGTAGGTTGAGTACCCTGGAGCAAAGATCGATCTGTCGGGTCAGAGCCTAGCTTACAGAGACCCTGGCAACAAAGAAGACACCTCCCACGTGTGTCACGTCTGGCAACCATGGCTCCTGAAGGAAAGGTTCACTTGGGCAGGTGATGATGGAGTGATCGGGAGAGGAAGCAGCCCGCCTCCAACCCAAAGGTGGCAGACCAAGCGACCGGAACCTGGGCTGGCTGCTGAGCTGCTGGACAACCTTGACCACTCGGTGCCCAATGGCTACCCTAGCTTGGGTCATTTGTTCAATGAGCTAACACACATCTTGGCTGTGGGGCAGGCCTCCTGGGGAGAATGTGCGAAGGTGTGAGATGAACATGCCCAGTGGCCACCTTTGAAACCTCCCATGAACAACAGGCCAGAAAGTGCCTTTTCCTCTCCCAGCCCTGAGGGTGACTCCTCACGCTGGGTGGCAGAGTTGGTGGTGGTGGTGGTGCTGGTGATCATTATTATTTGGAGACAGAATCCCGACTGTCACCCAGGTTGGAGCGCAGAGCCAGGCTCATGGCCACCATGGACTCCACCTGCCTGGCTAAGGCGATCATCCTGACTTGGCTCCCTGAGTGGCTGGTAAGACAGGCCTGTGCCACCACTCCTGGCTACTCTTTTGATTTATATTGATGACTGAGATGAGGTCTTGCCCCATGTCCTGGAATGGTGTTGAACCCGCAGGCTCAGATCCTCCACTCTTCGGGGCCTCTGAAGTGCCAGGATGCCAGGCTGAGTCCCTGAGCCTGGCCTGTGGTTTTGGTGGTGCTGGTGGTTGGAATTATTATTCTGAGTCTGAGTCACGCTCTGTCGCCCAGGCCGGAACACAGGGGCCCACTTTCGCCCACCGTGGCCTCCACTGTCTGGGCTCTGACAATACTCCAGCCACGGCCTCCCGAGTGGCCAGAATGACAGGCGTGTCCCACCACGTTCGGCTCAGGTTTTTGACTTCTTGTAGCAAAGAGATCTAGCTAAGGTGCTGGGTTTGTCTCAAACACGGGAACTCAGGCCATCCTCTCGCCTCAGCCTCCCAGAGCACTGGGATGGCAAGCATGAGCCCATGCGCCCAGCCTCCACACCCCTCTTGGGGCCCACCGTGTGACCCACTCCCTTCCAACAACCTGGGACCCTGGAGAGGGTGGCCAGAGTTGACAGCGTGCCCCCCCCAGGGGGAGCGCCTGGCTCAGAGGCATGTCTCAGGCAGGCTGCCCACCCCTCCGCCTGCCTTGTTCCCCTGGGTGAACATGCTCACTCCTCCCACGGGCTGCCTCGAGTAAAAGGAGGGCATTACTCTCAAACCTTCGGCACTTGCGGTGGCCAAGATGGGAATATGGACAGAGCTTGGGAGATTGAGACCAGGCTGGACACCATACCAAGCCCCAACTATGACCCCTAGCAAAACCCAGAAAAGCTTGGGTAAGAGCAGGTCTCAGTGGGAGGCTCTCATCAGGGCCAGGAGTTCAAGACCAGGCAGGAAGAAAGGATGTTGACCAAATGGAGAGCCTGTGATTGCAGCATTTTGGGAGGCCCTGGCCAAGAGGATGACCCGAGTTGGGCAGTTTCAGAGCAACCTTGAAACCTAGTGAGGAAAGGAAAGAAAGAAAGAAATCCATTTTAGTGCAAACCTTCTGCCCTCAGTACATCTCCCCGTGCCAGCTCCACATGTGAGGGTCCCCAAGCTTGGCACCTTTCAGTCTCAACCCCCCAATGGCTGCCCCAGCTTTTGTGTGGGAGTTCCTGAGGCTCCATGACCGGGTGCCTTCCGGCTCTCCTCTCTGAGGTGAGAAATGTGACCCAGGCAGGCCGACCCTCAGACTCAGCAATGAGGACATTTCACCAAGAAAGGCCAGGGACACAGCCCTCACCCGGGGAAATTTCTGCCCCCCGAAACCCATTTTTCCTGACTCTAAAGCCAATCTCCCTGTGAACACACCACGTGCACTTGAGAATCTGTGTACTATTCCGATGTTTTTGTAGACAGGATCTGACTCTGTGTCCTAGGTTGGGGCTGGCAGACTTGACCGTTGTTCACCATCAGCCTTGAAATTGCGGGCTATGGTGTTCCTCCCACCTCAGCCAATGGAGTGGCTGGAATGATGGGCACCTCGGCCCCAGATCCCCTGTTTGGAAGGGTGCTGAAATGGGGTCTCCCTGCGTGGCCTGGTCTTGCGTTGGGCTCCTGGACACCAGCCATCCACCAGCCTCAGCTACCCAGAGCACTGGAATTCCAGGCGTGGGCCGCCACATCAGGCCTTCTGCTTCTTTTTTGATGAAAAATCGAGGCCAGGCTCGGGGGTTCAGCCTCATCATCCCAGTACTTTGGGAGGCCAATACCAATGGCTGGCCCAAGCCCAGACATGCCTGGGCACCTCGGCAGTTGAGACATGCCTGGGCACCTCGGTGAGATTTTGCCTCTACCCTCTACCCCAAATGAACCGGGGATGGTGATGCACACCTGTCATTGCGACTTCTCAGAAGGCTGTGGAAAGTCTAGCCAGAGCGTCACTGTGGTGGCTGATAGCGAGCCACCACCTTCCAGCCTGGATGATGGAGTGAGACTCTGACTCAAAGAAAAAAGGATAAAAGAAAAAAAGAAGAGCATTCATTTGTGTATGGAGTTGGGATGATCATGAACAGACACAGATCATTTGGAAAGAGGCCCAGCTTTGGGCCTAGAGTTCCAGAAATACAGTGGATTGGCCGACAATTGGGCTGTGGCTTTGGGAGTCCGAGTTGGGTAAACTCTGGAGCCTGGGAATTCTAGCCCAGCCTGAGCCATGTAGTGAGAACTCATCCCTAGAATGCAAACACTGGAGTCACCCGTGGTGGTGCCCGTGGTCCCGACTACACGTGATAAAGTGGCCTCGATCATGGGGTGTTCCTTGGTGATGCCCCCTCCAACAGAAAATGCTAGTTCAGGCCGGACAGTGTGACTCACGTCCATCAGCCCTGTACCCTGGGAGGCCGAGGTGGGAGGCTGCCTGAGACCAGGTGTCAGAGACCAGACCGGGAAGGTGGCTAGCCCTCATCTCCGTGAGTGTCCCCAAAATGTGTCAGGCGTGGTGGCCCCCAGAGTCCCAGCTGCTCGCGGGCCAATGCGGGAGGATCACCTGAGTACCAGAGGTTGAGGTTCCAGGAGCTACAATTGTGCCATCGTGCCCCAGCCCAGCTGATGGATACTCCAGCAGCAAATAAGATGCCTCCCACGTGCATCACAATGAGCGTCCACAGCTCTCCAGGGAAAGGTCCGCTTGGGCAGGGGACAATGGAGTGATTGGGACAGGAAGGGACCATTCCCCCACCTGAAGGTTCCAGACAGAACAACTGGAACCTGGGCTGGCTGCGGCATTGCCAGACCACCTCAATCGCTCTGTTCCTGATGGCCAAACTAAATTGGGGTCATCTTTTCCGTGAGCTCACACACATCTTTGCTGTGGAGTATGAGTGTGGAGGGTGGACACAAGCCTTCTGGGGCACATGGCAGAAGGCACGGGATTGACATGCCCAGTGACCACCTTTGAAAACTCCCATGAACGATGAACTGAAAAGTGCCTTTTTGTCTCCCATCCCTGAGGGCGACTCCTCTTGCTGGATGGCGGGGCTGCTGGTGGTGGTGGTGGTGGTGATTATTATTATTTGGATTCTGAATCCTTCTCTTTCACCCAGGCCGGAGTTCAGGGTCATGCTTATGGCCACTGCAGGATCTACTTGCTGGGCTCAGGCAATCCTCTCACCTTGGACTTCCGAGTGTCTGGAACCACAGAACGCTGCCACCAGGCCGTAATAACGTTTGAATTTATTTTTGGTGACTGAGACAATGTCTCACCCCATGTCTGGGGCTGTTGTCAAACCTGCAGGCTCAGCCAGTTCATTTGCCTGGGGCTCTGAAGGGCAAGGATGCCAAGCTGAGCCCCTGAGCCCGGCCTGGAGTAGTTGTGGTGGTGGTGGTGGTGGTTGGTATTATTATTCTGAGTCAGAGACCCACTCTGTCACCCAGGCCAGAGTGCAGATTCCCACACTCACCCAGAGCAACCTCCACCAGCTGGTCTCTGGTGATGCTCCTACTGTGGTCTCCTGAGTGGCCAGA
>NW_007255238.1:0-1299 GCF_000164805.1 Carlito syrichta | reverse complement strand
ATTTGTGCTGTTTGAGAGCAGCCTGGGCAACCTAATAAGGAAAGAAAAGACAGAAAGAAGCCGGACTCAGTGCCTCAGCCTGTAATCCCACACTTTGGGAGGCCAAGGTGAGTGAATTATATGAGCCCGCAGATTCGAGACCTGCCTGGGAAACTTGGCGAGACCTCATCTCTACAATAAATAAATAAATAAATAGCCGAGTGTGGTAGTGCGCACCTGTAGTTCCTGTTTTCTGGAAGGCTGAGGTGGAAGGATTGCAGGTGACCTGCAAGTCAAGACTGTGGTGGCCAGGAGCAGCTACTGCACTCCAGTCTGGGTGACTGAGTGAGACTCCAACTAAAAAACAAAACAAGAAAGAAAGAAGGAAAGAAAGAAAGAAAGAGAGAAAGAGAGAAAGAATGAAAGAGAGAAAGAAAGAAATTCATTCTCCTGCAAACCTTCTGACCTCAGTCCTTCGTCCCTGCCCCCCCGCACATGGGAGGTTTACCCAAGCATAAAACCCTGAAGCATACCACTGCTTTGGTGTGGTATTTCCTGAGTTCCCTGGCAGGGTTCCGGCTGACTCTCCTCTCCTAGGTGAGTTATGTGCCCCAGGCAGGACAGGCCTCCGACATGCAATGAGGAACTTCTGCCAAGAAGGGCCAGGGACACATCCCTAACCTGGGGACATTTCTTTACTCCAATCCCCCTGTTTGTATGAGTGCAGAGATGGAGTCTCCCTGCATGGCCCGGGCTGGCCTTGGGCTCATAGTCTCCAGTCATCCTCCCACCTTGGCCTCACAGAGCTCTGGGCGACTAGGTGTGAACTGTCGTGCCATGCCTTCTGGTTTATTTTTGATGAAAAATCATGGCCGGGTTTGGGGGTTCAGCCTTGTCATCCCAGTGCTTTGGGGCACTAAGGCCAGTGGCTGGCCCTAGCCTGTGCACCACCACCCACCCGGGCACCTCAGTTAGACTTCGTCTCTACCCTCCATCCCAATTGAGCTGGACTTGGGGGTGCAAACCTATTGTTCCGGCTCCTTGGAATGTCAGGAAAAGGCTCACCAGAGCCTGGAGGGCCAAGGCTGCAGTGGTTAGGAGAGAGCTACCGCCATCCACCCTGGGCAACGGATTGAGACTCTGACTCAAAGAAAAAAAGGATAAAAGGGAAAATACGAGCATCCATTTGTGGATGGAGTTGGGGTCGTTGTGAACAGACAGAGATCATTTGGGAAGGAGGCCCCAGTCTTGGCCTATAGTTCCCAAAAGACTGTGGATTGCAAACAATCGAGCTGTGGATTTGGGAGGCCGAGTCGGGGG
>NW_007255237.1:1587-10018 GCF_000164805.1 Carlito syrichta | reverse complement strand
AACATAATGATATATTACCTTTTACTATTCTATGCTAATTCAAACTAGTTTCTATAAAACTGTTGCTGATATGGTTACACTCTTCCAGTACCAGCTGGCCTGATTCAAACTTAATTGGCCCCCCCTGAATAAAATTAAACTAACCACACTTCTACAATAAAATGGTTACTTAAATTTTCTTCAATCTAATGAGCTATTTCCTCAAACCTATATCTATAAATTTCTAAAGTCACACCAAGACAACATGTGACCTTCACTAAGACTCCTCAATATGACTCAAAGTTCAAATTGTTTGAAAGCAAAAACCACAAACTGTGGAAAATTGGAACAATAGATCCCAAGTTTAGCTGCATATGTTCCAGTCAGAGTTTTCTGTTAGAGCCAGCAGGAGACTTTCCTGGTTGCAGTGCCAAGTGAAAAAGGAGGAAGGGAATGGGGTCAACAGCTTTTGAACACATCCTAGTGGTCTCCGGGTCAACGGCCCTTCCTTATACCTAACGCTCAGTGGGCCTAATGGGCACCCCAGTTACTAAACCTTCTCTGTGATGGGTGCCTCAGTGGCTGACACTCGAATTTGATGGGTGCCTCAGTGACTGGCTCTCCTGTGTGATGGGGATTTCAGTGAATGACTGTTCTCTGTGATAGTTGTTCCCTTGAATGACTCTACTCTTTGATGTGTGCCCCAGGGAGTGGACTACTTTTGTGATGTGTACACCAGCGCCTGGACTTCTTGTATAATATGTACCCCAGTGATTGACACCGCTCTGTTATGTGTCCTCTTGAATCACCCTCCTCTGTGATGAGTGCCTCAGTTACTGGCTCTCCTCTGTAATCTCTCCATGATTGACCCTCATTCATAATTGATGCTGTAGTGACTAAACTTCCTCTGTGATGGGTTAATATTGTTTCTCTTCTGTGATGTGTGTTCCAATTACAGGCTGTTCTCTATGATCATTGCCCCAGTGACTCGATCTCCTCCATAATTGGTTCCCCACTTACAGACCCTTTTCTATTATGGGTGACCCAATGACTGGGCCTCCTCTGTGATTGGTGCTCAGTGACAGGCACTTCTCCATAATTATTACTCCACTAGCCTGCCCCCCTATATGATGTGAGTGCCACTTACTGTCTCTTCTCAATAATGGGTAGTCTAGTGACTAGTCCTTCATTATGATGGTTGCCACTATGACTGACACTTCTGTGTGAATGGTACCTTGGTAACTGACCCTCCTTTATAATTTAGGTCCCAGTAACTGGATGTTCTCCCAGATTGGTGCCCCACAGAATTGTGAAGGGTGGCACAAAGACAATCCCTCTCCTGTGTTGGTGTTCCAGTGCCTAACCCATATATGTAATGCATGTGTTCTGTAATGGGTGCCACAGTGACTGGCCCTCCTCTGTGATGGGTGCCCAATGACTGCCCCTTCTCTGCTATGGATTCCCCATTCACTGGTCATCCTGTGTGATGGGTTTGCCATTAACTGTCCCTCATTTGTAATTGTTTGCCTAAGTAGCTAACCATCCTTCATAATTGGGGGCCCAGTAACTGGCCCTCCTCTCTAAGCAATTTCCCAAAGACTACTACTCTTCTATAACAGATGCCCTTGTGATTAACACTCCTCTCTGATGGGTTGCCTTATGCCTGGTTCTCCACTGTGATGGATGTTTCACTGACTGAATCTCTTTCTGATTGTTGAATCAGTGACTGGGACCCTTCCATAATGAGATCCCCAGTACCTGGTCCAATTCCATTGTATATGCCCCAGTGACTGTAACTTCTTAGTAATTTGTGCCCCAGTGACTGATCATCCTTATAATGGTTGCCCTAATGATAAGTCCTTCTCTATGATGGTTGCCCCAGTAATGTGGCCTCCTCCATATTTGGTGCCCCTGTAGAAAGCCCACTGTAGTTACGGTTTTCCCAGTAACTGACATTCCTAATTGATGTCAGCTCCAGTGACTGGCTCTAGTCTGTGATGGTTTTCCCAGTAACTAAGCTTCTCCATAAAGGGTGCTCCTGTAACAGACCCTCTTCTATTATTGGTGGAACAGTGAATAGCCCTCTTCTGTGTGGGTGTCCCAGTTACTTGGTCTCCTTTGAAATAGATAACCCAGTTACTGGCCCAGGTCTCTAATGGAAGCCACAGTGACGGGTTCTCCTTTTAGGTGACTCAGACACTGGTCCTCATCTGTGATAGTTGTCCCACTGACAGACCACATCTCTAATGGGTGCCACAGTAACTGAACCTCCTCTGTAATGAGTGCCCTAGTAACTGGTCCTCCTCTTCATGGGTGTTCCAGTGATTTGTCTCCTTCATAGTGGGTGCTTTATTTACTGACATTCCTCAGTAATCAGTGTTTCAGTGTCTAGCTCTCCCCTGGGATAGGAGTCAAAGAGATGTGTCCTCATCAGTGATGGGTGTCTCAGTGACTTTCCAAGCTCTGTTATAGGTGCCCCACTGACTGAGCTTCTTCTCTGATGGGTGTTCCAGTGATGGTCTCGTTTGTGATGGTTGTTCCAGTGACTGGCCCTTCTTTTTGATGGGAGCTTCAGTAACTAACCTTCTTCTTTTAAGTTTACCCCAGTTACTGTCACTGCTCTACAATATGAGCTCTAGTAACTGTCACTATTCTTTAATGGGTGTACCACAGATATACCTTGTTTTGTTATAGGTGCCCCAGTGTCTGATTGTCTTCTGTAATGTGTTTCACAGTGACTGGCTCTTATGTATATTGATTGCCTTCCTCAATAATGGGTGCCACAGTGATTGGACCTCCTCCATTATAGTTGCCCCAGTGAATGAGCCTCCTCTGTTACTGGTGTCCAAGTTATTGCTGCTCCTCCATAATAATCGCCTCCATGTTGGTTGTCCCACTTACTGGGCCTCCTCAGTAATGAGAGCCAAAGTGACTCTCCCTCCATCATAATTCAAGGCCCAGTGATGATCCTACCTCTGTGAAGGACGAGCAGTGATTAGCAATGCTTATAATGAATGTCTCCAGTGACTAGGCCTGAGTTGTAATAGGTGACTGGCCTTCCTCAGCGATTGCATCTGTGACTGGGAATCCTCCAATATTGGTTCCCCGGTGACAGGCCTTCCTCCACTATGGGTGCCTCATTGAGTGTTCATCCTCTGTGATTGGTACTCAGTGACTGATCTTCCCCCATAATAGTTTTCCCAGTGACCACTCTTCCTCTGTAATGAGTGTCCCATTTTTTGGGTCTTCTCCTCAATGGGTGCCCCTGTGACTGGACCTCCTTCCTGATGGATATCCCAATGACTGGTCCTTCTTTATAATATGTGCCCCAGTGACTGGGCTTCGACTTTGAATGGTTCCCCAGTGTCTAAGCTTTGCATGTGAAGGGTGTCCCAGTGACTAACCCTCCTCTGTGATGGGTGTCACAGTGACAGGGTCTCCTAAATAATGGGTACCTCAGAGACTAGAACTTCTCTGTGATTGATGTCCCGATGACTATCCATCTTTTGTGAAGAGTTCTGCAGTGAATAGTCCTCTTTTTTATTTGTATTCTGCAACGGGGCCTCCTCCAACATATGTCCCCCAGTGACTAAGCCAAATCTGTGATGGGTGCCAGTCTCTGGACACTCGTTATTATGGTGCCCCAGTGATCAACCCTCCTCTGTGATGGGTGTCCCAGTGACTGGGCCTCCACCATAACACGTGCTCCAATGACAAAACTTCCTTAGTGATTGGTGCTTTAATGACTCCCCTCCTCCAAACTGTGTGCCCCAGTGACTAGCCCTTCTGATGTGTGTCCCAGTAACTGAGTCTTCTCCCTAATTGGCGTTCCAGTGATTAGCCTTCCTCAGTGATGTGTACCCCAGTGACTGGGTCTCCTCTGTGACAGATGCCACAGTGACTGTTCCTTCTCTATGAAAAATGCCCCCATGGCTGTCCCCCCTTGGTGATGGATGCCTGATTATCTTGCTTTCCTCTATAATCGCTGCCCAAGTGATTTGATCTCCTACATAGTGGGTGACTCAGTGATTAGGCCTCTTTTATTATAGTTGCCTCATTGACTGTGTCTACTCCATCATTTGTGCTCCAGTGATTAGCCCTCCTCCATATTGAGTGCCTTAATATCTAGTTCTACTCTGTAATGTGTGTCCTAGTAAATTATCCTATTCCATATTGAATGCAGCACTGACAGTTCCTCCTTAGTTATCAGTTTTCCAGTGACTGTTTTGTTTCAGTGACAGGCACTGCAGTGACTGGAACCTCTGTGATTGATGCCCAGTGACTAGGTTTCATCCATAATGTGTGCCCCAGCGACTGCCTCCTCTGTGATTGGTGTCCCAGTGATTGTCCTTTTTATATTATGGGTGTCCAAGTGACTAGTCCTCTTCTGTGATGAGTGTCACAATGACTGGTGTACTCCATAATGGGTTTCCCATTTACTGGGCCTCCTGTGTACATGGTGCCACAATGAATGGTCATCCTCTGTGATGGGTACTGTAATGAGTAACCCTCATCAGTGACGGGTGTGTTTTTAGAAGGGACTTCTCCATTATGGGTGCCCCAGTGTCTGGTCCTCCTCTTTGGTGAGAGTCCCAGTTACTGACCTCTTACATTGTTGGTGGTCCAATGACTAGCCCTCCTTTATTATGGGTGCCTCAGTGATTGGTTGTCTTCTGTGATTGGTGTCACAGTAACAGGCTATACTCTGTGATTAATGTCCCAGTGACTGGGCCTCCTCTTTAAATGGTGACACTTTGACTGACCCTCCTTTGTAATGGGTGTCCCAGCGATTGACTTTTCTCTGTGAAAAATGCCCCATTGACTGACCTCCTAGATAATGGAATCACCAGTGACTAGCATTCCTCTGGATTGCTACCCTAGTGACAGAATTCCTCCATAGTACTTGCACATCCATGTGTTGGGTGTCCAAGGAACTGGACCTCATTCATATTAGATGCACGTGTGACAATGCTCCTTTGTAATGAGTGTCCCAATGATTGACTCTTTTCTGTTATGTTTATATCAGTGACTGGCCCTCCTCCGTAATGAATGGCCCAGTGACAGGTCATCCTCTGTTAGTGCCACAGTGACTAGCTCTTCTTTCTGCTGGTGTTCCAGTGACGAACCCTTATCTGTGAGGAGTGCCTCTGTGATTGGTCCGCCTCTGTTAATTGGTTTCCCAATTAATTGGTTTTCCAATTATTGCACTCTATTATGGGTGCCCAAATGACTGCCCCTACTTTGTGATGGGAGTCCCAGGACAAAACCTCCACTGTGATAACTGTCCCAGTGATTGGCCCTCTTCTTTGCATGATTCCTCAGTGACTGGCTCTCCTTCATGACTGGATGCTCCAGTGACTGACCCTCTTTGTGCTTGTTGCCTCATTACCTGGTCCCCCTCTTTGATCTGTGCTTCATTGACTGGGTCTCCTTTGTAATTCACGTCACTGTAACTGGCCCTTATCTGAGATTGTTACGGAGTGACTGGGCCACTCTGTATTGGAGTCCCCATTGATTAACTGACATTTGTGATTGGTGGCACCATATCTGAATCTCCACTGTGATGTCTTTTCAAGTACCTGGCTCTCCTCTGATGTTTGCTCCAGTGACATGTTCTCTTCCATAATTGGTGTTCCAGTAACTGGCAGTCCTCCAATTTGAGTATCCCAGTGACTAAACCTCCTCTGTGATTGGTGTTCCAATAAGAGGGTCTCCTACCTAATAGATGTCTCAGTAACCAACCCTACTCTGTAATGATTGCTTTAGTGACTGGCTTTCTGTTGGGTGTCCCAGTGACTGGCACTTCTATCATATTGATGCCCAAGTGACTGGGTCTTCTCTGTAACAGGTGCCCCAGTGACTTACCCTCCACTGTGATGGTTACCACGCTGACTTTACCTCATTTGTGATGGCTTTCCCAATTCCTGGCTCGCCTCTGAAATCAGAGCTTCAGTGACTAATCCCCTTATAATGGACGTCTTGGTGATAGATCCTCCTCTGTGATGAGTGCCTCAATGAAACTCCTTCATTTGTGATGTGTTTCCTGGGCACTGGCATTCCTCTGTGATGGGTACCTTAATGACTGGCTTTCTACTGTGACAGTTGTCTGAGTGACTGGTTCTCCTATCTGATGGGTACCCATGTGAGTAACCCTCTTCTGCTATGAGTGCACTGGTGATGGACCTTCCTTTATAGTATGGGCACCAGTGACTGGTACTTCTCTGTAATGGGCGCCTCAGTGAATGACCTTCATCTGTGGTTGGGGACCCTGTGTCTGGCTCTCCTCTGTGATGAGTGTCTTAGTGACTGGACCATATCTTTGATTTTGTGAAAGTGAGAGGCACCCTCATAATATTTGCCCCAGAGACTGGCTCTACTCTGTGATGGGTGTCCCCATGACTGGCCTGCCTGTGTGGCAGGTGATCCAGTGACTGGGCCTCCTTCATAGTGGTTTGCCAATGACTGGGCTCCTTCCTTTATGGGTGCCCTAGTGACCAGGTCTCCTCTGTGATTGGTGCCCAGTTACTGACCCTCCTTCCAAATAGTTACCCTAGTGACTAGACCCACTCTGTATTTGGTGTCCCACTTGCTGGTCCTTCTCCCTACTAGGTGCCCCATTGACCCATTATCTGGAATTTCTTTGTGATAGGTGTCCCAGAGACTGGGCCTCATCCATAATGTGAGCCCCAATTAGTGTGCCACCTCTGTGATTCATGCCCAGTTACTGACCATCCTCCATAATTCTTCTCTAGTTACTAGCCATCCACTATGATGGGTGGCCCACTACAGGGCCTCCTTCAAAATGGGTGTCCCAATGACAGGCCCTCCTTTGTGATGGAAGACCTGGTGACTGGACCTTTTCCAGATTGTGTTCCCAGTAATTGAGTCTCCCCTGTGGTTGCCGCTTCAGCGACTGGACTTCATATGTAATGGATGCCCCAGTGACCAGCCCTCCTCTGTGACGGGTGTCACAGGGATAGCACCTCCTTCATAATGCATGCTCCTTTGACTGGAAATCCTCTGTGATTGATGTCATAGTGACTGCCCTCTTGTGTGTCAGGAGTTCTGGCAACAAGGCCCCCTCCATAACTGTTGTACCAGTGACTAACCCATCCCTGTGTTGGATGCTTTAGTGACTGTATCTCCTCTGTGATGGGTGTCCCAGTCACTGGCTCTCCTTTTCATTGATAACCTAGCTATTGGGCCACTTCTCTGATGGGTGGCCCAGTTACTGGTCCTCCAAAGTGATGGGTGCCTCAGTCTTTGGCCCTCCTTTGTGAAAAATGCCCCAGTGTCTGTTGTACCTCTATGCTCGTTGGCAGACTGATTTTTCTTCCTGTCTGATCACCTCCCCAGTTACTGTACATTTTCTGACTGGAGCCCAAGAGATTGAACCCCTCTTGATGGGTGCCCCAGTGATCTCTCCTCATCTGTAATTTGTACTCCAGTTACTGGATCCCCTTTATGATGGGTAGCACAGTGACTAGCTCCTCTCTGTGATGGTTTACTAAGTGACTGGCTCTCCTATCTGATGTGTACTTCAATGAGTAGACTTCTTCTGTGATGGGTGTCCCAGAAACTGCTCTCTTCTATAAAGTGTACCCTGTGACTTGCATTCCTCTGTGATGGACGCCCAGTTGACCGGGATTTCTCTTTGATGAGACCCAGTAATTGACCCTGCTCTATGATAGATGCCCTAGTGACTGGGCCTAATCTGTGGTTGTTGTTCCAGTGCCTAGCCCACCTTTGTGATAGGTGAGCACTGACTGCCCCTCCTACAAAATGTGTCCCCTTGTGACTAACTCTCCTTTGTGATGGGTACATCAGTGAGACGAGACTTCCTCTGTGATCAGTGACCCAGTGACAGGGCCTTCTCCATATTGGTGCTCCAGTGACTGGTCCTCCCCCATTATGGCTGCCATAATATGACACTGCTGCCTTTGAGATAGGTTCCAAGGGACAGGTGTTCCTCCATTGTTTGTCCTACTGACTAGTCCTCCAGTGTAATGGGGATTCCACCTAATGGCACTCTTCAATAAAGGTGCCATATTGACTGTCCATACTTTTTGATAGTTCTCCCAATGACTGGGTCACATCCATATGCATCCCAGTGACTGGGCTTCCTCTGTGATTTGTACTCCAGTTACTGATCTTCATGCATGATGGATGTTCCAGTGACTAGACTTTTTCTGCAGTAGGCATCACAGAAATTTGGCCTCCATAATGTATGCCACAGACTGGGCTTCCTCAGTAATTGAGTTCCCAATGACTGGTTATCCTCTGTGATGGGTCTCACAGCGACAAGCATTCTTCTGTGATGTGTGACCTAGTAACAGGGCCTCCTCCAAAATGGGTGTCTCAGTGACTAATCTTCTCCTGTGATGGATGCCCCAATTTCTGAGCCTCTTAAATAATGATTGCCCAGTCACTGGTCCTCCTCTGTGATGTGTGT
>NW_007255237.1:0-338 GCF_000164805.1 Carlito syrichta | reverse complement strand
TTTCTAAATAATGAATGTCGCATTTTCTGACTCTGCTCTCTGATGGTTGCCTTTTTGTCTAGCTCTTGCCTGTGCTGGATGCCCCAGAGACTGGTCCTCCTCTAAGACCAGTAGGTGGGTTTCTTACAGACTACACAACCTCCACAATGGGTGCCCTAGTGACTGAGTTTATTCTGTAATGGATGTCTCAGTAACTGACTCTCATCCGTGATGGTTGCCCCAGTGAGGGGCTCTTCTCTGTGATGTTGATCCCAGTGACAAATTCTCCTCTCTGATGGTTGCATAGAGGGGTATTATTCTTCTGAGATGAGTTTCTCAATGATTGGCCTTTCTATGTA
>NW_007255236.1:4681-6928 GCF_000164805.1 Carlito syrichta | reverse complement strand
ATCTCTCAGTTGCGGGCCTCTCCCTTCAGGTGTAGGACAGGCTTACTTGAGTGCAGGGCTGTCCCATCAGTTGTAGGACAGGCTTACTTGAGTGCAGGGCTCTCCAATATGGTGCAGGACAATCTCTCTCGGGGGCAGGGCTTTCTTGTCAGGTGCAGGACGGACTGTCTCAGGTGTAGGACTCTCCCATTAGGTTCAGGACAGGCTTTCTTGGGTTCAGGGTTACCCTATCAGGAGTAAGACAGGCTTTTGTGGGTGCAGGGCTCTCCTGTCAGGTGCTGGACAAGCTCTCTCAGGTGAGGAACTTTCTTGTGTGGTACGGAACAGGCTCTCTCAGGTGCAAGGCTCTCCCTTTGGGTGCCAGACAGGCTTTCTAGAGTGCAGGGCTCTCCCATCAGGTGCAGGACAGGCTCTTGGGTATGGGGCTCTCCCATCAGTTGTCAGGGCAGGCTTTCCAGGGTGCAGGGCTCTCCCCTCAGGTGCAGGACAATCTCTCTCGGGTGCATAGCTTTCTTGTCATATACAAGACAGACTGTCTCAGGTGCAGGGCTCTCCCATCAGGTGCAGAACAGGCTTTCTTGGGTTCGGAGCTCTCCCTTAAGGTGCATGACTGACTTTCTCATGTGCAGGGCTCTCCCATCAGCTGCAGGACAGGCTTTATGGGTGCAGGGCTCTCCCATCAGTTGCAGGACAGGCGTATTTGGGTGCAGGGCTCTCCCATCAGTTGCAGGACAATCTCTCGCGACTGCAGGACTCTCTTGTCAGGTAAAGGACAGGATTTTACAGGTGCAGGGCTCTCCCATCAGGGTCAGGACAGGCTTTCTTAGGTGCAGGGCTCTCCCATGAGGTGGAGGACAATCTCTCTCGGGTGCAGGGCTTCATGAGTGGTACGGGACAGGCTCTCTCATGTGCAGGGCTCTCCCATCTGGTGCAGAACAGGCTTTCTTGGGTGCAGGGCTCTCACATCAGGTGCAGTACAATCTCCCTCAGGTGCAGGGCTTTCTTTTCAGGTTAGGGACAGGCTCTCTCAGTTGCAGGCCTCTCTCTTCAGGTGCGGGACAGGCTTACTTGAGTGCAGGGCTGTCCCATCAGTTGCAAGACAGGCTTACTTGAGTGCAGGGCTCTCCAATCCGGTGCAGGACAATCTCTCTCAGGTGCAGGGCTTTCTTGTCAGGGGCAGCATGAACTCTCTCGGGTGTACAGCTCTCCCATCAGGTGCAGGACAGGCTTTCTTGGGTTCAGGGTTACCCTATCAGGTGTAAGACAGGCTTTCGTGGGTGCAGGGCTCTCCCATTAGGTGGTGGACAATCTCCCTTGGGTGCAGGACTTTCTTGTCTGGTATGGGACAGGCTCTCTCAGGTGCAGGGCTCTCCCTTCAGATGCCAGACAGGCTTTCTTGGGTTCAGGGCTCTCCCATCAGGTGCAGGACAGGCTCTTGGGTATCTGGTGTCAGGGCAGGCTTTCCTGGCTGCAGGGCTCTCCCCTCATGTGCAGGACAATCACTCTCGGGTGCATAGCTTTCTTGTCAGGCTTTCTTGGGTTTCTGGCTCTCCCATCAGGTGCAGGACAGGCTTTCTTGGGTGCAGGGCTCTCCTATCAGTTGCAGGAGAGGTTTTCTTGGGTGCAGCGTTCTCCCATCAGTTTTTGCCCTGGCTTACTTGGGTGTATGGCCTCCTATCAGGTGCTGGACAATCTTTCATGGGTGCTGGACTTTCTTGTCATGTATGGGACAGGCTTTTTCAGGTGCAGGGCTCTCCCATCAGGTGTAGGACAGGCTCTTGGGTGCATGGCTCTTCCAGCAGGTGTCAGGGCAGGCTTTCATGGGTGCAGAGCTCTGCTCTCAGGTGCAGGACAATCTCTTTTGGGTAGAAGCCTTTAGGTATGGGACAGGTGTCTCAGGTGTAGGTCTCTCCCATCAGGTGCAAAACAGGCTTTCTTGGGTTCAGGGTTCTCCCATCAGGTGCAAGACAGGCTTTCTTGGGTTCAGGGCTCTCCTATCAGGTGCAGTAAAATCTCCCTCAGTGCAGGTCTATCTTTTTAGATAACGGACAGGCTCCCTCGGTCCAGGGCTCTCCAGATCAGGCGCAGGACAGACTTTCTTGGGTTCTGGGCTCTCCCTTCTGGTGTAGGGCAGGCTTTCTTGGGTGCAGGACTCTCCCTTCAGGTTTCAGGGCAGTCTTTTGTGGATGCAGTGCTCTCTCCTCAGGTGCAGGGCAATCTCTCTCGAGTCCAGGGTTTTCTTGTCAG
>NW_007255236.1:0-3904 GCF_000164805.1 Carlito syrichta | reverse complement strand
CTATCAGGTGCAGTAAAATCTCCCTCCGGACAGGGTTTTCTTTTTTTGATACGAGCTAGATTCTCTCAGTTGGGGCTCTCCAGATCAGGTACAGGTCAGACTTTCTTGGGTATTGAGCTCTCCCATCAGGTGCAGCACAGGCTCTTAGGTGCAGGGCAGGATTTCTTGGGTGCAGGGCTCTTCCATCAGGTGCAGGACAATCTCTCTCAGGTGCAGGGCTTTCTTGTCAGGTACAGAACAGACCATCTCAGGTGCAGGGCTCTCCCTTCAAGTGCCTGACAGGCTTTCTTGGGTGCAGGGCTCTCCCATCAGTTGCAGGACAGGCTTACATGGTTGTAGGGCTCTCCCATCAGGTACAGGACAATCTTTCACAGGTGCAGGACTTTCTTGTCAGGTACGGGACAGACTTTTTCAGGTGCAGGTCTCTCCCATCAGATGCAGGACAGGCTTTCTTGGGTGCAGGGCTCTCCCACAAGGTGCAGGACAATCTCTCAGGTGCAGGTCTTTATGGCAGGTACAGGATAGGCTCTCTCAAGTTCAGGGCTCTCCCATCACATGCTGAATAGTCTGTGCAGGGCTCTCCCATCAGGCTCAGCAAAATCTCCCTGGGGGCAGGGCTATCTTTTTAGAAATGGGACAGACTTCCTCGGTTCGGGCTCTCCAAATCAGGCACCAGACAGACTTTTTTTGGGTGCTGGGCTCTCTCATCAGATGCAGGACAGGCTCTTAGGAGAAGGGCTCTCCCATTCAGTGCAGGGCAGGCTTTCTTGGGTGCAGGGCTCTCCCATCCCATGCAGGACAATCTCTCTCGGGTTCGGGTCTTTATGTCAGGTACATGACAGGCTCTCTCAAGCACAGGGCTCTTCCATCGGAGCAGGACAGGGTTACTTGGGTGCAGCGCTCTCCCATCAGGTGCAGGACAGTCTTTTGGGGTGCTGGACTCTCATGTCAGGTATGAGACAGGCTTTTTCAGGTGCAGGGCTCTCCAATCAGGTGCAGGACAGGCTTTCTTGGGTGCAGGGCTCTCCCCTCAGGTGCAGGACAATCTCTCGCAGGTACAGAACCTTCCTGACAGGTACAGAACAGGCTCTCTTAGGTGAAGCGTTCTCCCATCAGCTGCAGGATAGGCTTTCTTGGATGCAGGACTCTCCCCTCAGGTGCAGGACAATCTCTTTCGCATGCAGGTCTCCATGTCAGGTACGGGACAGGTTCTTTCAGGTGCAGGGGACTCCCATCAGGTTCAGAATAGGATTTCTTAGGTGAAGGGCTCTCCCATCAGGTGCAGTAAAATCTCCCTGGGTGCAGGGCTATCTTTTTAGATATGGGACAGGTTCTCTCGGTCTGGGGCTCTCCATATCAGGTGCAGTACAGACTTTCTTGGGTGCTGGGCTCTCCCATCAGGTGCAGGACAAGCTTATAGGTGCAGGGATCTCCCATCAGGTGCAGGGCAGGCTTTGTTGGGTGCAGGGCTCTCCCATGAGTTGCAGGACATGCTTACTTGGGTGCAGGGCTCTCCCATCAGGTGCAGGACGATCTCTCTTGGGTGCAGGTCTTTATGTCAGGTACAGGACAGGCTATCTCAAGTGCAGGGCTCTTCCATTGATGCAGGACAGGCTTACTTGGGTGCAGGCCTCTCCCATCAGGTGCAGGACAATTTTTCGCGGGTGCTGGAATATCTTGTCAGGTATGGGACAGGCTTTTTTAGGTGCAGGGCTCTCCCATCAGGTGCAGGGTAAGCTGTCTTGGGTTCAGGGCTCCTCCATCAGGTGCAGGACAGGCTTGTAGGTGCAGGGCTCTCCCATCAGGTGCAGGGCAGGCTTTCTTGGTTGCAGGGCTCTCCCATCAGGTGCAGGGCAGGCTTTCGTTGGTGGAGGGCCCTCCCATCAAGTGCAGGACAGGCTTTTGTGGGTGCAGGGCTCTCCCATCAGGTGCAGGACATGCTCTTGGGTGCTGGGCTCTCCCATCGATGCAGGACAGGCTTTTGTGGGTGCAGGGCTCTCCCATCAGCTGCAGGACAATCTCTCTCGGGTGCAGGGCTTTCTTGTCAGGTACAGGACAGACAGTTTCAGGTGTAGGACTCTCCCTTCAAGTGCAGGACAGGCTTTCTTGGGTGTAGGGCTCTCCCATCAGTTGCAGGACAGCCTTACTTGGGTGCATGGCTCTCCCATCAGGTTCAGGACAATATTTCATGGGTGCAAGACTTTCTTATCAGGTACAGGACAGGATTTTTCAGGTGCAGGGCTCTCCTATCAGGTGCAGGACAATCTCTCTTGGGTGCAGGTCTTTATGTCAGGTACAGGATAGGCTCTCTGAGGTGCAGGACTCTCCCATTGGTGCAGGACAGGCTTTCTTGGGTGCAGGACTCTTCCATCAAGTGCAATAAAATCTCCCTGGGTGCAGGGCTATCTTTTTAGATACGGGACAGGCTCTTTCGGTTCGGGGCTCTCCATATCGGGTGCAGGGCATGCTTTCTTGGGTCCTGGGCTGTCCCATCAGTTGCAGGACAGGCTCTTAGGTGCAGGGCTCTCCCATCCGGTGCAGGGCAGGCTTTCTTGGGTGCAGGGGTCTCCCATCAGGTGCAGGACAATCTTTCGTGGGTGCAGAATTTTCTTGTCAGGTACGGGACAGACTTTCTTCAGGTGCAGAGCTCTCCCATCAGGTGCAGGACAGGCTTTCTTGGTTTCAGGGCTCTCCCATCAGGTGCAGGACAATCTCTCTCAGGTACAGGTCTTTATGTCCAGCACAGAACAGCCTCTCCAAGTGCAGGGCTCTCCCATCGGTGTGGGACACTCTTACTTGGGTGTAGGGCTCTCCCATCAGGTGCAGGACAGTTATTCAGGGGTGCTGGACTTTCTTGTCAGGTACGGGACAGGCTTTTTCAGGTGCAGGGCACTCCCCTCAGGTGCAGGACAGACTTTCTTGGGTGCAGGGCTCTCCCATCAGGTGCAGGACAATTTCTTTCAGGTGCAGGTCTTTATGTCAGGTACGGGACAGGCTCTCTCAGGTCCAGGGCACTCCCATCAGGTGCACGATAGGCTTACATGGGTGCTGGGCTCTCCCATCAGGTACAGGACAGGCTCTTAGGTGCAGGGCTCTCCCATCTGCTGCAGGGCAGACTTTCTTGGGTGCAGAGCACTTCTATCAGATGCAGGCTAATCTCTCTCAGGTGCAGGGATTTCTTTTCAGATACAGGACAGACTGTCTCCGGTGTAGGGCTCACCCATCAGATGCAGGACAGGCTTTTATAGGTACCAGGATCTCCCATCAGGTACAGGACAATCTCTCGTGGGTGCAGGACTTTCTTGTCAGGTATGGACCAGGTTCTCTTAGATGCAGAGCTCTCCCATCAGGTGCAGGTCAGGCTCTCTTGGGTGCAGGGCTAACCCATCAAGGGCAGGACAATCTCTTTCTCATGCAGGGATTCTTGTCAGGTACGGAATGGACTCTTCCAGGTGCAGGTCTCTCCGATCAGGTGCAGGATGGGCTTTTGTTGGTTCAGGGGCTCCCATCAGGTGCAGGACAATATCTCTCGGGTGCACGGCTTTCTTTTCTGCTATGGGGCAGGCTCTCTCAGGTGCAGAGCTCTCCCATCAGTGCAGAACACTCTCTCGGGTGCAGGGCTTTCTTGTCAGGTACAGGACAGACTGTATCAGGTGCAGTTCTCTCCCATCAGGTGCAGAACAGGCTTTCTTGGCTTTAGGGCTCTCCTATCACGTGTAAGACAGTCTTTCATGGGTGCAGGGCTCTCCCATCAGATGCTGGACAATCTCCCTCGAGTGCAGGACTTCCTTTTCTGGTACGGGACAGGCTCTCTCAGGTGTAGGGCTCTCCCGTCAGAAGCAGGACAGGCTTTCTTGGGGTCACGGCTCTCCCTTCAGCCCTCTTGAGTGCAGAGCTCTCCAAT
>NW_007255235.1:2342-3174 GCF_000164805.1 Carlito syrichta | reverse complement strand
GGCTAGACAGCTGGCTATCTAGTTGAGTCAGCTAGTTAATTCAAGTGACTAGCCAACTGGTTAGATACCTTGCTAGTTATATCAGCTAACTAGCCAGCTGGGTAGTTTATGTTAGGTAGTTAAGTCAGCCGGCTAGCCAATTGGCTAGGTAGGTAGCTAGATAATTAAGTAAGCTGACTAGCTGACTGGCTAGCTAGTCAATGCAATGAGTTAAGTGAGCTTCTGGCCAGTTGGCTTGATAGGTGACTAGCTAGTTAAACCAGTTGACTAGCTGTATGGCTATATGATTAAGTCAGATAGTTAAGTAAGCTTGTTAGTCAACAGGCTAACTAGGTGGCTGGCAGGTTAATCTGCATGTTAGCAGACTGGTCAGTTAGGTGGCCTGCTATTTAAGTCAGCTGGCTATCTGGCTAAAGAGCAAGGTTCCTGGCTAGTTAATCCAGCTGGCCATCTGGCTGTCCATTCATCCGGATGGTTATTTAAGCCAGCTGGCTAGCCACTTGGTCAACCCACTAGCTAGCTAGCCGGCTGTCTATCCAGCTAGCAATCCAGTTAGCTAGCTAATTAAGACAGCTGGCTAGCCTTGTAGACAACCAATTAACAACTCATTAAGTCAGCTGGCCAGCCAGGTATCCAGCAATGTAGCTAGTCAGCTAGTTAATCAACTAGCTAGCCAGGTAGCTAGTTAAGTCAGCTAACAACACAGCTAACTATTCAGCTAGCTACTGAAGTCAGAAGACTAGAGAGTTAGATAGCTTGTTTGCTAGCTATGTATGTCAGCTAGATAGCCAGCTAGCTAGTCAGCTAGCTAGTTAAGTCAACTAGCAAATCA
>NW_007255235.1:0-902 GCF_000164805.1 Carlito syrichta | reverse complement strand
CTAGCTAAGTAGTTAAGTCAGCTAACTAAGTCAGCTAGTTAAGTAAGCTACCTAATTTAGCAAACTGGTTAAGACAGCTAGCTAGATAGTCAGTTAATGGGTAAAGTCAGCAGGTTGATTCAGGTAGTTAGCTAGTTAACTAACAGGTAAAGTCAGCTGGTTGAGTCAGCAGGCTAGCTTGTTAGCAGACGGGCTTGGTCAGCTGTTTGAGTAGGCTAGCTAGCTAGTTAGCTGACGAGTTAATTCAGCTTGTTGTGTCAGCTAGGTAGCTCATTAGGTAACAAGTTAAGTCAGATGATGAAGTCAGCTAGCTAGAATGTTAGATAACGAGTAAGCTAACTATGTAGCCACCTGGTTAAGTCAGCTAGCTAGCTAGGCAGTTACCTATTTAAGTCATATTGTTAGCTAGGTAGCTAGGTAGTTAGCTAATTTCTTAAGTCTGCTGGCTAGCTAGGTGGCTAGCTAGCTAGATAACTAATTAAGTCAGGTTGCTAGCTAGGTAGTTAGCTTAAGTCAGCTAGTTAAGTCAGCTGGTTGCAAGCTGGCTAGCTAGGTAGCAAACCAGTGAAGTGTGTTGGCTAGCCAGCTGGATAGGTGGTTAATTCAGCTAGATAAGAGAGTTGGCAAGCCAAATGGCAATGTAGGTAGCTAGCTAGTTAAGTCATCTAGATAGCTACCTGGCTAGCTAGTGATGTCATTGAGTTAAATAAGCTGTGTAGCTAGCTGGGTAGCTGTTTATGCCAGTTAGTTTTGTCAGCTGTCTAGTCAACTGGCTAGGTAGATAGCTAGCTAGATTAGTCAGCTTGCTAGCCAGAAGGCTAGCTGTTGAAGTCAGCTAGTTAAGTGAGCAAGATTGCCTGCTGGCTAGGTAGGTAGTTAGCTAGTTAAGTGAGCTGGCTAGG
>NW_007255234.1:18889-73916 GCF_000164805.1 Carlito syrichta | reverse complement strand
ATTGCCATGTGGATAGTGATTAGTGAAGCAAGACTCTGAGTCCTGGCTGAACCAGGACATGGACTTCAGTTTTTTCCATGTCAGGAAACCACTCTTCAGCTGTAGACCCTGGCAAGGCAGTAGGGGTCCTGCAGAGTACTCAGGACTCTCAGTAATCTGGAGAATGTACCCTGCCCAAGTGAATGTTTGGGTATTGCTACTCAGACCCAACGTAATGAAATAGAAATTTAATAATACAATGATAGCTTACGTTTTTGAGTACTTACAAAATTATGGGATGATTCACTGTTTTCCAAAAGGATTTATTCTAGATTCTCTTAATAGCAATTTCATTATTGCTTTTAGGAGTGAGCTATAGTCAATGACTACAAAGCCTTGAAACTGGGAGTTAGAGAGGCAGGGTACATTGCAGCACATTCATTTAACCTGGAAAGTAAACTGAAGATAGAACATTTTTGAAATTTTAGTGTAGATTATTTTGAAGATAATTACTCAATTTTCAAATATTCATTTTATTTAGCTTTGTAGGTATTATTCCAGTATATGAAGTAAGAAAATTCTGTATGACCTAGCAGTTTTTTAATGCTTCCTCTTGGCAGGGTTACTAAGTTCTTGATGCTGTGTCAGGATTCCAAGTACCTGTCTGGATCCTTTCTCAGCATCTAGTGAGGACCAGGCAAAGTAATGTGTAAAAAATGCAAAGCAATGACTGTAGCTAATTAATACCCATTCTTAGCTTATGGGCTGTACAGAAACAGGCGGCAGGTCGGATTTGGCCAATTCCTGGTGTGGGGAAAAGATTAAGGGCCGCTGTCATTGACTCAAGGTTTGATCATGAACAAGGTCTATACACTTGAGTCATACCTTATTGTACAGCAAAGAAGAACGAGGTGAATATTAATAGTATTATCTAATATCATTACTTATTCTGTGCCATACTGTGTAACCAAGAAATATTTGTTGAATGAGTGAATCTTTAACACCTTAAACTGAATTTCCTATGTTATAGACATCAGGTACTATTGAGACACTCAGAATGTTACATCAAAAAGAAGCATATATTACAGACCCTTAACCCTCATGGTAGCGGAGGAGATAAAGTGTGTACTGTACATTCAACTTGGATAGGTCAGTGTTAGAGTGTAAGAACCACAGGAAAGTAGTAGTGACAGTGATTGTCAAATCCCTGTGGACTGAAGTCGTTGCATTTGTCCCTTTGTTCCAGGAGGAGCCACTGGATGAAAGCTCGGTGAAGAAAATGATCCTTACATTTGAAAAGAGGTCATACAAAAACCAAGAGTTGCGAATTAAGTTTCCAGACAACCCAGAAAAGTAAGCGTGTGTTTTGCTGATATCCTTTCTCCTCTGTAGTGTTTTGTTTGCTAATTTTGTTTTGTTTTTTGTTTGCTTTTGCTTTTGTGATTTGGGTCAGGAGTTCCAGAATGACCCGCATATTCGGGAAATCACTAGAGGGACTCATAGGACTCAGACTCAGTAGTATTCTGGGCTGAGGTTTATTATAGTGGAAGAGTGCACAACAGGATCAGCAAAGAAAAAAGACACATCAGGAGGCTTCTGGAGTATACAGGCTTCCTGTGTTTGCTCCCTCACAGAGAGGATAGACAGACAGGCTCCTTTCTTCAGCAGTGAAATGCTGCAGTATATGTCCAAGGAAGCTCATTTGTGACTCCAAGTCTAGGGTTTTTACTGGGGACTGGTCACATAGACATTGGCTGCCAGGAGTACAACACCAAAATTCTAGACTTCCAGAAGGGAAGCATCTGTTCAGTGCCCCAGGCTGACAATATACCTTATCACTTAGGGAGCATTTCAAAAGTTCAGTTCCCAGCTGCCAGCCTAGGGCCAGCCTTGCAAGCAGGCCCTTCTAAAGATCAGGTCTTCTATGTTAACTCTTTTCCAAAGAAAACTGACCATGGCTGCCACTAATGATAGCTTTACTGAGAAAATGTCAAAAGTTTTGGAGTGAATGTGGTGTGACATGCACATGACCTTGAGTAAGTTGCTCCTCCTTTCTTAGCCTTAGGTGTCTCATCTGTATAAGGAAATAATACCTTCCTCATAGGGTTGTTGTGAAGGTTAAATGAGAGCAATTGCAAGTTTACATAGTAGGTGCTCATGAAGTGGTAATCAATGTAATTGCTACTACACTGACACCTCAGTGCACTGTGAAGTGCTGTATGAGAGATCTGGTATCTTTCAGTGAGTCTTGAGTCCTAACTAAGTGGATTTTCATATTTATACAGATTTTAATGTTCCCTCCTTATCTTCCCCCCTCTCAGGACTTATACTTTTAATGAATCTTAATATGCCCAAGATCCCTAGGCAGTTAAGAGTTGAGTAGTATAGTCATTGCACTCAAGTTTATAGGTTACTAGGGAGACTGACTATAAGTTGCAAGGTAGAAGGGAATATATACTTAAAAAGAGATATGAGCAGAATGCTGTGGGAACATAGGAGAAGAAACAGTAAATACCAGGTTGGGGGCTGCTGAAGGCTTTGCAGAAAAGGTGGTATTAGAGCAGGGCCTTGAAGAATGATTCTGATTTTATTAAGGGGGAAATAACTTAGAAAGGTATACTAGGCTCTGAGGAGCATGAACAAAGGCACAGAGGTGTCAGAGGGCCCAGAGTCATCACGGCAACCAAGTGAGGCCAGCAGGATCCCCTGTGCTCTCCGTGTACTGTGAATGAGGAGGCAGAGGAGACATAACCTGGTTGCTGGCCTCAGGCCTAGCCCTCTGCCATGGTAGGAGTAGCTAGATGGGCACTCAGCTTGCCCAGCACTAGATCCTCCACCATACAGTAGTACTTGTCATCCTGCACCATGTGTGTGTTCAGTTACATAAGTAATGTACAAATAGATGCCAGTATAAAAAATACCATCAGTGCATAAGTGGAGTAGAAAAAGAAAGTTCTCCCTCACTGAACTGACCTCTTTCCATTCCCCTGCCTAGAGAGAACCTTGTAAACAGTTAAATATGCAAATATATTTTTTTCTACATAAATCATACTGTAGATATTCTGCACCTTGATTTTTTTGGGACACATTACAGGAGATCTTTCTATGTTAGTACATGCATATCTACCTTTTGGGTTTTTTAACTGGTGCATAGTATTTTATGGCTTAGAAGTACCATGATTCATTTAATTATTTTTCTATTGATGAACATTTGGATATTTTAAATATTGGGCTTTTGTAAACAATGCTACAGTGACTTTCCTTGAACACATGTCTTTATGTACATATATTTCTATAGGGTAGATATAGAAATATTGAATTCCCAGATTGGAGGCTATGTACATTTTTAAACTTTGATGGCTACTGCCAGTTTCCCCATGGTTTCCTCTTATTCTCCCTCCAGCCGCATCTCCTTTCCTACGTTCTTACCCACAATGGATGTGATCAGTCTTTAGTGTCTTTGCCATTTGTTTTATTGTTACTTTTCTACTCAGTGGTTTTTGCATTAAACTCATTTTCTTTTAGGAGGTGGTCTGTGCTTTGTTTGTCTCAGTAAACATGAGAGATTTTATATAGTCCCTGTCATCTTTATTACATCCTATCACTTGGAACTTAAGGATACATTATGAGGAAGCTATGCTGTAGGTTGATAATAATGAAGTTTAAGAAACCTGATTTACTTCTTGGAATACCAGTATTGCCTTTACCCACTTGGTGGGTGTATTTCTCTCGATTTAGAGTGGTGAGTTTCTGTAGGTTATGTTCATTATCTACATCATAGGTACCTTACTGTTACAATTCAGAAACTGGTTTTAAGAAAAATTTTGTTTTATTAAAAAACAACAACTATAACAGTGTTTTCCATTCAAACGCAGTTTGTAAAATATTTTAGGTTTTAAATCTGAACATAATTTCAATCTGAAATTATGCATAGGCAACTTTTTTTTCCATGTCAAAAAACAGTTAGGAAACTACATTGTATTTTAACCTTGAGTTTCTGAATTCTTATTGCAGTGTCTTTCATAATTCTCTAGACTAGCAAGGTGCAATTAAGATGAAAATTGCTACAGCATATTTGAATGAAACTTTATGGTTGAGATCAGAAACATTCACGTTTATTTTCCCATATATGCAATTGTCATTTTGATCGCATACCCAAAATCATCTCTCTTCATGTGGCTGCATTTCAGAATCAATTGACGATTCTCCTTATGCAGGCTCCGCTTTGCACTGTGATCTTTCTCCCTAATATCATGTTGAGTAGAGTATGCTGTTTTTCCAGTAAGTCCCTTAATAGTTATTCTCTTCATTTTTGCAGGGACAGAATTATTTAGTTTAGTGATTCCCAACCTTTTTAGTCTCAAGATCCCCTTACACTCTTACATTACTGAATACCCCAAAGTGCTATTCTTAGAAAATTCTAGAAAACACAAGCACACATTCCATTAGCCATCGAGGCAATGATATCTTCTATAGCCCTCTAGAAAACTCTACTGTACTTACACTCCTGAAATAATGAGAATGAAAAGGCAAATAATGTCTTAGACTTATTATAAAACAATTTTGATCTTACAGACCCTCAAAAGAATCTCCACTCTCCCCACCCCCATTTTGGGGTCCTAGGACCACACTTTGAGAACCGTTCATTTACTGAATGGAGGGAGAATCTTGACTCATCAGCAGTGATTTTGTGATTCTCTTTAGAACCTATTGGTTTCTGTTGCTTCCTGGTATTTTTGAACTTTGCTGGTCACTTGCTCTAGTATTCACCCTTGTGGTTAAAGGAGAATATCCTGCTGATCTGAAGCAAGTGTACACAGGTGGAGAGAACATTCTGTCGTGTCAGATGGAATAGATGATCCCATCTCTGCCTGGGTTACTGCTCTAATCTTTTGTTCGATTGCTTTCCTGTTGCCTCTTACTTGACTCTTTCCCCCGGCTATGAGTCTGTTGCTGAAGGCATGCCCAATCCCTAGACAGTCCTGTGTGCTCTAAATGCACCTTGCCATCAGAAACAGAAGAAAATGGTTACAGCATAACAAACTTGAGGGTAGATTGATAGATTTATTGAGAACCTACTATGTTCCAACTATTTTAAGGCCAAAAAAAAATATGTATACACATACGTGTGTGTGTGTGTGTGTGTGTGTGTGTGTGTGTGTGTGTGTGTTTCTTTTCATCCTCACTGTAATACGGCTAGAAAGTTAAGGAAATGGAAATTTAGTGATACTTTAGTTAATATTGTCTGTCTCCCTTAACCAGGCTGGCACTCTGTGCTCTGTGTTCTAATGCCGCTTCCCTTGGGTAATATCAGGTGTTCATATAACTAACGGTGTCTGATAGATTGTTTATAGTTGTGCTAAACTGGGAGCTCTGTGAGGCCAGAAACTGGGATTATTCTATTGTCTGTTATATCCTTGGTACTTACCACGGTGACTGGCTCCTAGTACGTGCCCAGTAAATCCTTGTTGATATGCCATTCATGGTCACACAGCCAGTATGGCTGGGAGTGTGACCCAGGTCAATCTAATTCCCAAGTCCAGGTTTTTCCTACTATATCTTGTTATTTGTGTAACATTGAACCAGTATATTTTTGGGGTATTTCCCTGCTTGCAGTTTTATTCTTTACTTGTTTGATTTTGATACTTTTCTGACTTTCTAAACTTACAAACATTGGGTTAAGACCACATAGCTATTATGACTCAAGGATGTTATTTTTAAAAAAGAGTATATATTTGAAGAAGAATCTCAAAATTGGAAGGAACTGAAAGGTACAGTCTATTCTACCATCTAATTCTTGTTTTTTTGGTGCATTTTTAAAAAAATAATATTCCTGATTATTAACTACCCCCAGTGACAAGGAATAACTTTCCATAGAAACCTATTCCATCATTTGGCAGCTCTGACTCTTAAGGTGTCAGAATGAGAAAGAATTCGAACACATTCTCATATGATAGCTAGACTCCTTTGAATACTGGTTGCTTCCCTGAATTCATTTCCCTGCCCTTTCTAAAAGGTGGTTCCTGGAACAGATGTCACAGAGCTTTAGAGTCTCTCTAATCAGCATGGTAACTCTGCATTGTCTTTCATGAGCGGCCTAAAGCCAAGGTAGCATTTGCGGCAGCTACTCAGATCCTGCCTTCATCTGCAGGCAGCTGCCGCATTTCTCTGGTGGACCAAGAAGTGCATCAGCTGCTGGATGTCCAGAGATGAGTAAGATATCGTCTCTGTTCTGACTGAGCTGTCTCATAGTTCTGGCTTGTATTGCAATTACTGTTGACTATAACCATCATTCTGTCTACACGTGTGCTCCTAGGAAACCATATCTTTCCATCCCCCACATTTGTACTTGACTTTTTGGTTCAATGCGACTTTCTATCTGGATCTCAGGTAATTTTCCCCTGGTTAGATTTGACTCATCATTATTGCCTGTCAGGAACTTTTGAATTGATTCTGTCAGCTGCTGTGTTCAGTGTCTTTAAGCTTTGTGACATATGACATTTGTTAAGGTTACCTTTTATATATCTTCACCCAAATCATTGATTAAAAAATAATAAAATAAAATAGATGATCTAAACAAGCCTAAGGAGAGAGCCCTGCAGGAAACCATCACAGACTTCTCTCCAGGTTGACATTCATTCACTGATTACCACCCAGATCTCAAATCTTGTCCTTGTACTCAGCTTGGTTTTGTTACTGTTTAGTGCCCAGTTGGCCAGTTCTTCCAGGTGAACGTAAACATCTTTTTTCAAGTTATTCTTCAGAAATTGGATTTTTTTTAGAGTGCTCATATAAGGCACATAAGCCTTAGTGGTTTCTGAGCCCTCTGTGTTTAGGGATCATATAGGTCTACTGCCCCCTGGAGTATTTCGGTTCTTCTGCATCAGCTCTTCTGCCTCATGATTCTGATTTGGCTTCCATGTTGGTCATATTAAAAGTAATCTATTTGTAAGCACAGAGAAAGGAATCTTTTTTAAAAAGTGGTATTCTGGGAGAATATTCGTAAAATAATAATGAAATTTACTTTCAATAATAAACAGTGAGAATGGGAAAGGAAGCTTTGAAAGAGAAGAATAGCAAAGGGGTATTTTGCAATAACAGACATAAACATACCGTAAAGCTAAAACAATGTGGAAATGTGGTCGTGGCTCAGGTATTTGCAGACAAATCAGTGAAATGGAGTGAAAAGCCCAGAATGAAGTGCACATTAAAATTTAGTGTAGATTGATGGCATATCTTTAAATCTGTGGGGAAAAGATAGATTATGATATTGGAGCAGTTGACCAAATATTTGCAGAAAATAAAGTTAGGTCATTGCCCTGTATCATACACTAAAATACATTTTGGATGGATTAAACATTTAAGTATATATGCACATAAAAGTGCACCATAAAATATATCTGATTTTAGCATAGAAATGGCTTTGCTTAGGATACATATAGAGTTCAGAAAGGCAGAGATTTGACCACTTGAACTTATAAAAACCCTTATGTCAAAAAATAAAATAAAAATTTATTTTAAAAAGCACAATGTACAAATTAGAGGGCACTTTTTTTTTTTTAGCACCATATGATAGTGATTGATTTCTCTAATATATGGAGCATTTGTAAGACAGTAATGTGAGCACCCTGATAGAAAAACGGACAAAGAAGAAATAGTAAAATTGAAATTTTTTTTTTTTTTGAGTTGGAGTCTCACTCTGTCACCCAGACTGGAGTGCAGTGGCCACTCCCAGCCACCACAGCCTCAACCTGCTGGGCTCCGGCGATCCTTCCGCCTCAGCCTTCCGAGTAGCTGGAACTACAGGCGCACGCTACCGCGCCCGGCTAATTTTTTGATTTGTTGTAGAGATGAGGTCTCGCTGCCCAGGCGGGTCTCGAACCCGCGGGCTCAGGCAATCCACTCACCTCAGCCTCCCAAAGGCACGGGATTACAGGCTGAGCCACCGAGCCCGGCAAATTGAAAATTTTTAAACTGCCAGAAATGCAAGAAAAAAGTAAGTTTTCTTTTCCATCTTGAAAGGAAGATTTTAAATGCATGATACTGTTTGTGAAGAGGGCAAGGGGAAACAGGCGTTTCATACATTACTGGTACCTTTCTGGCAGAATGTATCAAAATTTCTTAAATCATACATGGTCTTTACTGGGCACTTTCCTTTCTGGGAGTTTATCCTAATACAGTAATTATGGATGCATACATCTAAGTGTCATTTGTTATAGGAGAAAAAATTGGAACCTTTCTGAATGTCTGACGGGGATTGGTTAAATAAATTGCAGTTACATTTACTCAAGAGAATACTGTGTGGCTATTTAACATTTATGATTTAGAACAGGAATTGCAGATAAGCCCAATCTGCCATGCCCACTCTGTGATTGACTGGTAGTCTTTTCTTGGAATACTATGCTGAGAAGTATTCTGAGGCCAGCCATGTCTGGGCTTAGCAAGAAAGAGTTCTATGACCAGTGAGGGATTTTGCCATCGGAGGAGAAAGAGGACTGACAGCAGTTTGTCAGGTACTGGCTTTTCCTGTTGTAGAAGGATATTTAATAAGGGAAATTATCATTAGCCTATATTAATATGTATAAATTATAAATATATATTAACCTACATAAATATTTTTAGCCTATATTAATAACAGCAAAAATTGACTATATTATATAGGCTTACCTTTGGGGGAAAACATCTATGAGTTGAGAAAAACGACTTAAACATATCAAAGTAGTATGGTCATTTCTAGTTAATAGGATTATGGATGATTTACTTACTTTTTTGAGGGCTTGTTTTTCTTTTTCCAGTTTTCTACAAAATATTTTTGTAATCTAAAAAAATATATAAATTTTATTTATTTTAATTTGAAAGATGTAGGGTACAATTCAGGATTAGGTATACAAGTGGTTATCATACAGGTAAAGTTCGGGCCTCCCTTTGATCCTCGCTTCACCTGATTTGAGATCAGGTACCCTTATTGATGTTGTGTGTACCCCCTCCCTGGCAGTATCCCACTACTGTCAATCCCTTTCTTACAGTATTATGGTAAATGTTCAGGATCTGCTTATGAGTAAGAACCTGTGGTAATCAGTTCTTTGTTTCCATTATAGATCACTGAGTATTATAGACTCTAAATCCATCTAAGTTGCTGAGAAATCCATATGTTTGTCTTTTATGACTGTGTAATATTCCATCGTGTATATATGTACCACATGTTTTAAAATATATAAAGAGATCACAGGAGACCGCATGTTTTAAAATATGTAAATTTTATAACTACAAATAATAATGAGGAAAACAATAATATAGGATGTTGTCCAAAATATAGGCATGTTTTAAAGAATTATAGTCTCTAATTTTTCTTCCTTATAAAATTCAGATTTCTGCAGACATAGTATCTGCCCAGTTCCTCAGCATCTGAAAATTGATTTCAGGAGTCCCTACTTTTGATTCTTGTGTGTGTGTGTGTGCCCTCAATTTAATTAAGTAGGCATCTATGGAGAAAGAGACAAAAATATAGTTTCTGTCTTTAAGAAGCTTACATTCAGCCACGCTCGGTAGCTCAGCCTGTAATACCAGCGCTTTTGGGAGGCTGAGGTGAGTGGATTGCCTGAGCCTGGGGGTTCGAGACCCGCCTAGGAAACTTGGTGAGACCTCATCTCTACAATAAATCAAAAAATTAGCTGGGCGTGGTAGTGCACGCCTGTAGTTCCAGCTACTTGGAAGGCTGAGGTGGAAGGATTGCCAGAGCCCAGCAGGTTGAGGCTGCGGTAGCCGGGAGCAGCCACTGCGTTCCTGTCTGAGTGACAGAGTGAGACTCCAACTCAAAAAAAAAAAAGAAGAAGCTTACATTCTGGAAGAGAAGATAGCCATACTATTATGGCAGCAGTAGTAATGAGAACAAGTACTTATGTAGTGCTTTTTATATGCTAGGCAGTGTTCTAAGTGTTTTATGTGTTTTTACTCACTTACTCTTTACAGTAACCCAATGAGAAAGGTAACATTATTGTCCTCATTTATAGATGAAAAAACTGAGGTATAGGGAGGCTAAGTAGGTAGCTCCAAAGTCTGTTTAACCACTCCTTCCTCTCAATCACTCTGTCAGGTATTGTTCAGTTGCTCTACATTTATTTGCTCATTTCCTTCTCAGAACAAACCTTTCTGCCTTGTTCATCCGAGGCTTAATGGTCACTTCTTATATGTCACACACTTGGGAAGGGCATACAGAGTGAATGCAAAGTAGTTCTGTTCTTAGCGCCTGGTCATAGATTTGTTGAAAGGTTCAGGTGTGAAAATGTGAGTGAAGTATCATGCTGGGTGACTTATGGTAGTCATTGTAGGTTCTAGAAACTAGGTCTGCTTTTCCTTGGGACCTGCTTCTTAATCAGCTCCCTGGGTAGTCTGGATTAGGGAGAAGGTATTTTTGGGTAGCAACAGAATCTCACTATTTTCCTTTGGGTTAGGGGAATAATTGGTCCTTGATCTAAGTGGGAAGTAAGAGAAACTCTTTTTGGATTAGTAGGATAGTTATGTTCAAAGCGACAGAGTGAATTGCCACACTAAGGGATGATGGTAACTAATCCATAGGACTGGTGGACAGATCATTTACTACTGCAAAATACTTTGGGAGCCTCTAAAAGTCAGCTTGTGACTGTGAGAGCAAAGGGAATCCTGTAATGAGATCTGAATCCAAGATTGATTTTTGTAATGAGGAAATCGATTTCCCAAGGAAATTGTGTGACAGTATGATGTTTGGATGAGTGTACTTCTTGGTTGGTCTGCTCTAGACACTTTGACAGATTGTCTCTTTGTCTGGATTTTGTTGCTGTTTGCACCTCAGTGCTGATAGTGCTCCTTTCCTTTCAATAATGCTGTCTTGTTTTCCCCTCCTAGGTTCATGGAATCCGAGCTGGACCTAAATGACATCATTCAGGAGATGCACGTGGTAGCTACCATGCCAGATCTGTACCACCTTCTGGTGGAGCTGAATGCTGTGCAGTCGCTTCTCGGGTTGCTTGGACATGATAATACAGATATCCTTTCAGATCTGTGCTCAGTGGGAAGGCTGACATGTTGGGGAAATGCTGTTTACTCTCTCTCCTGCCTGTCTCTGTTGATGTGTACTGTCGTGTCTGGTGTTCTGTTTCCATTCTAATTATCTTTCATCTTGAAACACACAATGCTGTC
Source organism: Carlito syrichta (assembly GCF_000164805.1). Lineage (NCBI taxonomy): Eukaryota > Metazoa > Chordata > Mammalia > Primates > Tarsiidae > Carlito > Carlito syrichta. The sequence continues at coordinate 62,762 of NW_007255234.1, read as the reverse complement.
TACTCATTTGAAAATTTGGTTTTTATCTATTAAGAAATCTTGAGCAAGTCTTAATTGTCCTGTTTGCTTTTATTAGTGCTAGATTCATCATGATATATCTCTTCATACATTAACGGAATTAATTTTTAGGATCTGGATTTGTAGACCACTTAATAGGGACAAGACCAGAAAGATTTGAATTTGTCGATCTACATATCTTTTTGCTAACAGATGGCTTAGTAGAGTTGAGACCACAGGAGGCAGTGAACCGTGGTGGAAAGCACATTGGGATGTCCAGGAGGACAGAGGAGTTTATCTGTTTTGTCCACTGCTATATTCTCAATTCCCGAAAAAGATTGGGTACACAATAAGTGGCATTTAATACTTGTTGGATGAGCATTAGACCTAAACAGACAATCTAGCTTTGATTGCCAGCTTCGTTTATTGTATGAAATGTGGTGTCCCTCCACAGCTCAATGTTCTTATCTGAAAAAGTAGAGTTAATAACTTTTGCCTTTCAGTGTTATTGAGAGGATCAAAGGAGTTGAATGTGTGCTGAGCACAGCTCTTGGCGCATAGTAGGCGCTTAATAAATATTGCTTATAACTGAGTCTGAATCATGACTTCCAAAACCATTTTATACTTTCTCGGCTATCAGATGTGCAATGGCTTTATTGCAAAAGGTTTTTGATGTGCCTGTGGACAGGGTTCGGTTCATTAAACCAAATTCTCTTCCAGTAGTTGTTCTGTTTGAATCCAGATTTCCAAAGGTAAGAGACAAATGTAGTTAGTCTGCTTGAGTGATATTCACGGGGAATCTGCTGCTGCTTCATGTTATTTTCATCTTTCTGGTAATCTCTCTCCTGAGAGCATGTCTGACTAGGTTCTTTCCTGCCTGATAATTCTTATAGAAATAAATCAGTGAATAATTTTAATGCAGGCTTCTTGAAGGGCAATCTTAAGACATTTCTGATACTTCATGTAATGTTAGGTAGTATTAAGAATAGATCTGCCAGTCCCTATATTGATGACTGTTTGCCAGGGTTCTCAGTGGGTTCTGGGTTATATGAGGGCCTTGTCAATCAGCTTGCTTCTGGATGAGCTCAGTATATAGCCTCGTGAATTCATTCAGTAGACGTGCTTTGATGGTGTATTATGTACTTGGCACTCTGCTAGGCCCTTAGGAACTGTAGCTGTACTGGATGCTTAAGCAGCATCAGTCAGTAAGAATATATATTGGGTATTGTCTGGTCTGTTTGGGCTGCTGTAACAAAATGCCATAAATGGAGTGACTGATAAACAACATAAATTTATTTCTCTTGATTCTGGAAACTGAGAAGACCAAGATTAAGGTGCCAACAGTCTTGGTATCTGGAGAGGACCAACTTCCTGGTTCACAGACAGCCATTTTTTTGCTGTTTCCTCACATGGCATAAGGAGTGAGGGAGCTTGCTGGATCTCTTTTATAAGAGCACTAACCCCATTTGTGAGGACTCAAAGGCCCCACCTATAAGATTATCATATTTTGAGGATCAGGTTTCAACATATGAATTAGTGGTGGGATATAGACATTCAGTCTTTAGCAGATATCTGCCATATGACTAGTCCTATTCAAGGTACTTAATGGTCCTCACAGATTTAGTGACTAAGTATTCTAGTTGTGACTTAACATTTCAATTCACCTATTGAATGGTAGATTTCAGAATCTGCTCAGACTGTAGAGATGACAGCCCAGCGCCTTACTTGTTTATTTATTTAGTGATAAGTCTGGTCCAAATGTTGCACAGCTACCGTTTGTGGTTGAGGCTGGCACTCCAGGCCTCTGATTTCCAATCCAGTTTTTCTTCTCATGCACCTTGAGTCCCCTGTGGGATTTGTTACATCACTCACAGAGTTGCACAGTCACCTGTTACCCCGTGTGTTACAGAAATTACCTATTTTGTTTCTGGAAACACCACTGTAATTCTTTTTTTTTTTGGTTCCTGCTAACTCAGAATAATTGTAGCAGCTTTCCAAAGATACTGACGTTTTGCTGATTCACCAGCCTGGCTCCTGCTGGGGGAAGGACTGACACAAGAAGTGCTGCTCGACATCGGCATGCTCGGGGAAGGCAAGGGCACAGATGTTCCACGCTGTTAAGTTCTGGTCTTTAAAAAGGAAGAAACACGTCCCCCTATAATAACTTTGACAGATTGCCATTTCCCTCCTGTTGTCTGAGAGCTAAACTGTTTTTTTTTCCCTCTTGTATGCCATCCTTCACCCAACTGCCCTACTGATATTTCTAAAAATCTGATTTTTAATTATGCCCTACATCAAATTTAAAGTGCATTTGAAATTTTAAAAATTACCTTAATTTTAATTAGAGGCAGCAATTAGGGTAATGTCATCCTCCTCAAGTACAATATTTCTTGAAAGTGATTTCAGGAAAGGGTAGGGCCTCTTGACTTGCAACTAACATATCCCCTATCTGTTGGAACATTGATCTCCCTGCAACACTGCACTCTGCCTCTTGTCTTATCTGTGATCTATAATGGAAATTTTTCTTCAGGAAACGGTTGTTAACGATTTACTGTTGTACAGCTGTAACTGCCCAAAACACCTTACCATGAATAAACAATTTCATGGCAGTCATGACTTAAATTTTTAATCTTTTTTAACTCTTCATTTATCAACCAAGACCATACGTGGCTGGTTATGTTCCCAGCAAGCACAGGTCATCTTTGCTTTGTCCTTCTCTGAGCAAACATAAACTGTGGGGATTTTAATTGGATCAGAGGCTGGTTTGTTGTCACCTTAAGAGGCAGAGGATGTGAGAAAACAGCTTGTGCCTCATCCTTTCAACCGTGAGAAGCTGCTTCAGAGTTTATTCTGGCGCTCTGCATCACTGCCGCTGGTGAGGGCTTGTCAGCGCTTCTGCGCCTCTTCTACCCCCTTGAGAGTCTGGAGCCCAGCCCTTGGTGGGCTGCAGAGTGGAATTCTGGCCTGTGAAGAGCACCTCTGGGCGGGGTAGAATGGGGGAGGGGCACACACCTCACACAGCACTGAAGAGCTGCTCTAAATGCCCTAGGAGGGGGCATACTGCGGGATCCAGCAGCTGCTGCCTTTGCAAAATAATCCTTTTTAAAACAATTTTTCCTTTAAAGTAATTCATTTAAACATGTTTAGAGCCCCTCTTGTGAATGTTGTGGGGATGCTTCTATGGAAAAATGAAACCAAAGGTACCTTTAAAGATAATTTCTTAAGGTAGTGCTGAAACAGTTTTTTGTCACCTGGTTTAAGCCCAGTTTACTCTATTTGCCTAAAGGAACAAGGAGGGATAAAACAAGAGGAAGGTAAAACCTCAGATGGTGGTCAATTGCCCCTTCTGCTACCAAAAAAATAAAGTTACCATGACACCAAATTCATAAGTAACCTGTTTTTATATGTCATTTGAGTGACAAGTCAGTGAATCCTTTCTAAAGTATTTTTGGTAGATCACTGGGCTCCTTCTTTGTATGATAAGTATGTTGGTTACTATTAGGGAAACAAGAAATAATAACTCTAGTTGAGAGCAAAAACACTCAAATTACTGCCCCCATGTCATGCATGGTAAGTGCCCTTGGAGTGTGTTATGCTCAGGAAATGCCATTGGAACTCTGAGAAGGTACGGGTCCTCTCTGGCTTGGGATGCCCAGGGAATTGGGGATTGAAGATGGGTAAGCTTTTGATAAATGTGGAGATTAACTTGCATCTCATGTTTATTTTCGTAAACTCTGCTTTTGCCATGGAAATTGCCATTCCTCATGCTGGATGGAAGCTGATGTGGTCTTGCTGGCAGCTCATGTAGTCACTACAAACCTGTCGAACAGTCAGATCCATGGTTTTATTTAAAAAGAAAAAATCATGACTACTGCTTCCCAGCTAAGTGCCCTATTTTCTAATTTTAAAAAAATTGAGTAATCTAAACTCAGTTTATTCAAAGCCTGCTTTCTCCCCACCTCTCTGTGATTCAGAAAAATGACATCTCATTGTAATGTTAACTTGAGGCATCAGTACAGTGGGCTGCATGCGGATATGGAGGAAGGGAAAATGTGTAAGTTGCAGTGTGTATTCTTGGTGGTCATTAGCACTGTTCTTTTCCAAATTACTGTTTGGTTTTCCTCAGACTGTAGAAAGCCAGAAGATCTTGCAGAGTTGTCCGGTTGGATTTTGTGAAGAAATATTGTGGGAATTTGGAAAATAAGGAGCAGATAGTTTTTTAAGACCAAAAGGGATCAGTTGAACTTGAGCAGTTTGGGTGTGAGTGCTGAAGTGGAACAGACTGATGGAAACATCATATTATCCCAGACGATGTGTATAGTCATCGAAGGTGCTTTGTGACCAGACCTGGTGCTAATGAACAAGAATAGGGCTGGGAAGGGTTTTAGCCCCCTAAGGGACTTTCTTCTAATTGCACTGGGAGGAAGTTGGTTATTGCTCCATTGCTTCCTGCAAGCACTAACAAGACTTGTATAACTTGAACTGTTGTTTTGCTAGGAGTTATTCTCGTCGTATTATTTCCAGAATCAAAGTAACATTTGAAATAATTTACTTCTTTTTCTTATTTGTCATCTGACTTCCTTGATAATATATATTGATAAGCCACTAATTTTTTTGGAGCCCATGAAATATGCTCTGAAGAGGCCTGGTGCAGATGGTCACGCCTGTAATCCCAGCACCTTGGTAGGCCCAGGCAAGAGGAGTACTTGATCCTAGAAGTTAGAGGCCAGCCTAGGCAACATAATGAGACTTCATCTCTACAAAAAATTATCTGGGCATGGTGACGTGCACCTGTATTCCCAGCTACTTGGGAGGCTGAGGTAGAAAGATTGCCTGAGTCCAGTAGTTTGAGGATGTGGTGAGTCATGATCATGCTACTGTACTCCAGCCTGGGTAACAGAGACCTCAACTCAAAAAAAAAAAAAAAAAAAAAATGCTCTGAAGAAAGGCAGATTAGGTAAAAAGGGCTAAGGTAGATTATGGGAGAAGGACCTCTTAATGTAACTTAAAAACAACAACGACAATAACTTTATACAGATACATGTAACTTTTGACCTTGTATATGGGTTTAAAGTGAAGTTCATGTTTCTGGAAGGTTAGGGTAGTTGTAACCTACTTTGGACATTTTCCCTGTGGCATAATACTTCCTTCCCACTGACATTTTGTAAGTACTTAATAAATGTTGAATGAATGCATATTCTCCTTCATATTAGTTTGATTTAGGATCAGGATAAAATTAAGAGTTCAGGTTCATTCTAGGTAGCTTTGGGCCAGCTGTTTTAAAAGGAGAAAAAGATCATTTTTATCTGCATTAATTTAGCCATATCTTATCTAATCACTGTCATAGTCTAGGAATTAAAGTGTTTTTGGTTTTTTTTAATACATTTTGTTTTTTTTTAAATTGTGGGGTACAGTTAAGGGTTAGGTATACAAATATGCATTGTGCAGGTACCCTTGTTGATGAGGTGTGCCCCCCCGTCCCCAGACAGATATTGACTACTGTTAATCCCACCTTCCTTCCCCTGGTTTTTTTCTTTAAACCCACATTCGTTGCATTAAATCACGTGTATCCTTTGAATCTATACTAGTTCATTTGTCTTAAGAAAGCATTTTTAAAGTGATTTTTAAAGAAGCCATCTGCTTAATGCATCTTATTCCTCTTTCTCTGTTTTTTTAAAAATAACTTTGTTCCTTATGGACACATCTCATTGGAGATTAATGAAATTAATGCTCAGTTTCTGTATCAAGACTCTAAGTGGGATCAAGCCAAAAAACAAATATCTGGAGCCATTATATAGAAGCAAACATGACTGTTTTTCCAAGAGCCATTGTGTTATGGACCATTTTGTGCCCAGCTGGTCTTTTCTGCTTCACCTATTATGATACTAACTTATTGCCCCAGTGGTGGACAGGTACAGAGGGAGTGTGTGGGGTGGCCTTTCTATGCGACATGACAAAATAGGCTATCAAAAACTGTGTTTTAGTAATTCGCAGAGAGACAGGCTCTCTGTTTTCCTATTATACTTGGACAGGAGAGCCTTTTACCTTGTGAAATGAAATTGTAACTACACTGGAAAAACCTATCACCCGTGCCTGGAGTCTGCTTGTGGAGAAATGTTGGAGGGGTGGCAGACCATGCTGAATTTTCTCATCAAGACTGAGAGTTGGTCTAGCTTTAGTTTTGGCTCTCATTCCTCTTTTTGCTCTTCAAATGACCTTCTTGTCTTCTGGGTCATATTACATTACCCAGGAGGTGATTATTACAGTTATGAACTTACTGTCTTGCTGAAATGCTATTTTGTGAAAGCTGGGAATATATGTAAAATCAGTTAATGGCAGGATTGATGAGATGTTTACTAGACTTGGTAGGTAACTGATTTCTTGTTTGCCTTTTCAATGGAGGCAGGAAAGCAGGCAACGAAATATCCACTGGAACATTATAAGCAGCAACTTTCCTTGGTAAAAAACATTTATGCTCTTATATAAAATCAGCATTGTCAAAAAATTTTTTTCTTTTCTTCTTTTTCAAAGTTCCTAAGTTTAATGTGACACATTTGTGAGCGTGGTACAAGACTAATCAAAGAATAATGTGATATCTGGCCCATAAGACCTTAGAGGCTGAAAAAGGAATTGATCGGTCTGAATCACTGTGGCATAGCTAAAATATAAAAATAGGTCTTCTGGCCCATTGTGACCCAGAAAGGGAGGAGCATGCTGCTGTTAGCTTGAATTTTAGATTTTAGAGGCTTTTAGAAAAATGAAGGCCATAGGGAGAACTTTGGGCATTCCATGGGAAGACTTGGCTAGTAATCTCACAATAGTGCTTTCCTACTTCCCTGAGTGTTTCAACCTGCTTGGCCTTTGACATACCTCACCTCGTTTATCCCCTATAGCTACTCAGTGAGATAGGCAGAAACCATTCCCCACTTTTACAGATGAGGAACATTAAGCTGTAAGGAAATAAAGGTGCTTGCACAAGATTACATGGCTAGTGATAATTTTGGTACCATTCAACTCACTAAAAGTGTGCAGCAAAGATGGATATGACATGTGCCCTGTCCTCAAGCTAGCTTTTATTCTTCATCTGTTACTTTTTCAGATATACCCTACTTGTCTTTAGAGACTTGTTTAATTATTAATCACATACTATTTAATAAGTATTTAGTCATGCATGGTGCTATTCAAGAGATGTAATGATAATACTACTTTTTGCATGCCTGATTCAGATCCTTATCTTATAGGCATCTGACTCTACAGTAGATGGGTGGATGGAGGGATGATAGTAAAATGTTACTATGCATATTAAATAAGTATGTGAACGGATTATAAGGTTTTTCGTCCCATATGTAAGAACCTTTAAAGAGAGTAAATATATAAGTTTCTTAGATGGGGGCAAATGTTAACATTTTATTCTTTTTCCTGAGACTTTAATAATTTATGATGGAATTAAATGATAGTTCTTTTCTCTGTGTTTGTTTATAGCAGGGTCAGTGGCTAGAATATACCTGGATCTAGCAGGTGTAAAAACTAGTGTCTATCCCCTTGTGCATTGCTGTGAAGTGTAGTAACAATAGCATCATTATTGGAAACTGACAAACCCAGCATTCTCCTTTACTAGTGACCTTTGGGTAACTTAATCACTCTGAGCTTTAGCTTTCTGGTCTGTTTATTGGGAATCGCACTTGACCTTGTAATGTTGTTGTGAGAATTCTGTAGCAAAACCCTTGACTTAATGATGACTTTTAATAGTGGTGGCTGGCCAGGCATGGTGGCTCAGCCTATAATCCCAGCACTTTGGGAGGCCGAGGTAAGTGGATTGCTTGAGCCCACGAGTTCGAAACCAGCCCAGGCAACTTGGCTAGACCTTGTCTCTACAATAAATCAAAAATTAGCTGGGTGTGGTAGCGCACACCTGTAGTTCTGGCTACTTGGAAGGCTGGGGTAGAAGGATTGCTGGAGCCTAGCAGGTCAACGCTGGGGTGGCCGTGAGCTTGCCACGCACTACAGCCTGGGTAGCAGAGGGGGACGCCAACTCAAAATAAATAAATAAATAAAATAATGGTGGCTATTATGGTGATGATTGTTATAGTTGTTAGCCATGAAAAACTAATTCCTACTAGTCAGAGGTAGCCCTAGGGCTGCCAGGAGTTTGTCTGGTAACCTGGTTGGTTTTGCTTTTTGTTGTTTGTTTGTTTGTTGTTTAATTGATTGAAATAATTTGTGTATATGAAGTATGACATATGGTCTTTTGTGTTGACAGCTTTCTGATTACTGTTAATAAAGATAGTAAGCATGAAGGAGTTTTGTACAAAGACCCTTAAGTTCTTTATACACATTACATTTTGTAGCACTCCCTTGTTTTAGATAAATATCACCTTGAAGAGTGAAAGAGTAAGACACAGCAAGCTTAATTGCTTATTTGTGACGGTCAGCGGGTCAGTTGGAGATAAAGCATACTCTCAAGTAATTTTTCTTTTAGCAAAAGAACTTCATATAATACCCAGAATATTAGTCAGCAGTTGGTGTGTCCTATTATTCTTTTTAATCTGTCCTGCAACTTTAATTTTTTCTAATTCTAGTGAAGCTACTCTGATTCTGACCCTTGTTGAGTGTTCTGGCTTCTGTTTTAGGTCTTGGCTTTGGAGCAGTTCTTTCTCCTTCATGCCTGGCTCTCACCTGCACCCCTTCCCAACAACTATCTGCACATGCTGCCTCCTTTGTGCACAACCCTGCCTTCACTCTCACAGTACTTAGTGCATCCTGCACACAGCCGTGAGGTTATTCTTTCAAAATATTATGTTCTTCTTATGGTTGTAATTTTCTCTCTTCCCCCCCTTCCATCCCCTCTCTCCCAATCCTGTCTCCTCTTCTAATGCCTTTGCATCCTCTAGTCTCTTGCTTTTATCCCTGTAGTTTTGCTTTCTAGTTACCTGTACTTATCTTTTTGGTTGCCTATTTTCTGACCAGTCTTCTTATAGTAAGTTATTTCTAATTTCCCAGCTTGATTTGATTGCTCCTTTCTCAGGATGTCTGCAGTTCATATTGTCCATATTCTTCATTTGTTACATGTTGGCTATTGCTTGTGGTGTATGACTTTCAAATATATTTTTAAAAATTTATTATTAGAGATGAGTTTTCCCTATGTTGTCCAGGCTGGTCTTGAACTCCTGGACTCAGGCGATCCTCCCACCTCAGCCTCTCAAAGTTCTAGGATTACAGGTGTGAGCCACCATGCCCGGGCTGTGTTTTTGATTATCTAACTTCCTCATTTTGTAGATGAGGAAACAGATCCAGAATAAAGAATGAATTTGTCTCTATCATATTCACAATGCTTTATTCAACAAGGGCATTCAGTAAATGCAGTTTGGTGAAGCGCAGGGTGTGTGTGAGTGAGAGAGAGAGAGAGAGAGAGAGAGAGAGAGAGAGAGAGAGAAGGTATTTAGTTCTGTCTTTCACTTTCTCTCCCTTATACTTCCCTCTTTCCTTTATTTTTGCTCAATATTTAATCTCATTGCTTGCCTTTCTTTTATGTTTGAGGCAGTGTGAGATTTGAGGGGACAGAGATTGGTGGGGCTTAGCCCAGGTCCATATAAATTTTTCCCTCTACATTCTCAACCAATTTTGTCATGCTCTGCTCTCTGAAGATTCCTTGGTGAACGTCAGCCACCTCTTCTCAGAAATCATTATTGCCTTTGAAGGTGAACTGTACCAGGTAGTTAAGATTATACTGAGTTTCAAGAATTTAAATTATGAGAATAAGAATAAAGGTGTTGGCCTATTTCTTACTGGAAAAGTCGCCTCCCAACTGGTCTACCTGAAGTTTTGAACTCTGAAAATTCAGTGAACCTATGGAATAAGTTGCCAGGAACGCATAAGGGAACTGAGTGAGTCATTTAACAACAGTTAATGACCACTCGCTATGGGCAGAACTTTGTTGAAGAGATGTTAATAAAACTAGGGTCTATTAGAGGTAAGCGGTGATGAAGCAATTGTTAAGGGATTCAATGATTTTAATAAGAGGTCTGTAGGGTTTCAATGTGTATGTGATACCCTTAACATTTTTCACATGTGTCCATAGCTGTCGTTGACTTGCTTCAGGAATTAACAGATATAGACACCCTGCATGAGAGTGAAGAGGGAGCAGAAGTACTCATCGATGCTCTGGTAAGTTGCACATCCCTCAGGGTTTGCCGGTTTGTGTAAGTGGTATCACCATCACCATTGTCTGTGGGTGGCATTGGATGGGCAGCGGGTGAAACTCCATGGCAAGGTTGAACTGAATGAGGAGGGTAAGAAAGCTGAAGTGTAGCTTGTGGGTACTTGATTCTTTGGAACTGTATTGGGTGAGGGGTTGTAGAGGCGTCACTTTTATTATCTGCTGCCAACACACCAGCTCTCATTCTCTTCATTGTATAATCCTCCCCAGATCCTCTCAGATGGGAATTATTGCTGTTACTCCCATGTATAGCCATGGAGCTAAGGCTTAGAGAGGTAAAACGACTTGTCCATTTATAGTCACACACCCGGCATTTGAACCTTTTCTCTTTGACTCTGTGTTCTTGTTCTCTCCCCCTTTCCTGTATTTTGTCGTTACTGACCTTTCTACGAAGAGCTTTCGCTCTTTGTTTTCTCTCTGGGCTTTATAATTTCAGGTGCCATTGAGGACAGGTATTACTATTACTTACTTTACAGCTGGGTCGTCAGAGAGGAATTGGAGAAGGTTAAAAATGAGAACAAGCCTTGAAACTCATCGATGCCAGAGTTGCATCCTCTACCTTTGGAAGTCAGGGCACTTGATTTCTGCATTCCTTTTTGTGGAACCAAGGCAAGGCCTCAGAATCTTGTTGGCTGTTGTTCCACACAGCCGTCAATCCAGAGGAGCTGATGGGTGAGGTTCCATCAGTCTGGTCGCTTTACATGTGAGGAAGCCCAGATACAGAAGTGAAGCTTTCTGCTGGGGCACTCAGCCAGTCCTGTGGCAGTTAAGCTAAGAGCCTGCATGTTCTGATTCCCGCCACAGTTAAGTTCCCAGCACATCAGAGTCCCCTCCTCACTGAGGACCAGAAGGTAGTAAAGCTGGAGAGTACCACAGCTGGCCAGTGGCAGAGCAAGTCTAGTCCAGCCCTTACCCTGATACCAGCTGTGGGGCTCTGTCCACCTACAGGGCTGTCTCCCTCCTCAAGGCTCTGTGGAGTTTCCTTTCCTTCTGTTGTCTTCTCTTGCCTTTTCTTTCTGGTAAGAATTTGCTGAGTACTGGTTTTAATGCAGTTTGTAGAGCTTATCAAAGATCACTACAGCCACTCATATGAGAAATACCTGGGTGCTTGTTAGGCTGCTTTCTGGCCCTACCCAAGACCCACTGAATCAGAACGTGGCGGGTGGCACCCGGAATGATTCTGAAACTCCACTGATATGCTACCCACCTTCTCCTCACCTTTTATCTTAGTGTTCTTGACACTAGAAATTCCCCAAGTGCCGTGCTTGCTGCTGGTATTTTCTTTGAATGAAGGGGTTGTGAACCCACTGGGTATGAAAACTGCCTCTTACAGAGAGTGAGGCTGGAGTCCAGCAGGGCCATTTGTGACTGAGTGTGATGAAGTTTTCTATAGCCATTTTTCTTTCAAGCTCCTTCCTAGAGCAAACTGACACTTTTGTAGAATTCAGGGTCTTTATTTTTCCTTTGAACCACTATGCAAAAAAAAAGGATGATGTTGGGGTGTCCTTTATTTTGAGGAGCATCTGAGGGAAGGCTGTGGCACTTGCTCCTGCACCATGTCCCCACAGTGTCATTTGTGCAGTCTTACCTTCCAGAGGTTAATTACAGTGGTCCTGAATGAGCCTTCCTGCCTGGTCCCTGTGCTGATTTTAATTACCATCCATTGCCTGTGTGAATAGAGAACGAGAGAGGAACAGCTAGCCTGGCTGCTGCGTGTAACACGTACTCAGAAACAGCAGTTCACACAAAAGCCCCCTTTGTATTTTCTGTGTTGCCAAGCCCACTGACAAAAGCTGGATCTTGCAAATTTTATTGTTTGTTTGTAAAGAAACATTTCATTCTCAGTCTGGGGAGCCATTAGGTAGCTGCTATACAGGGTTTTCTGTTTGTTTTATTTAGCTTTTTTTATTGTTATTATATTATTTTAAGATTTTGACTCATAGCTTTATTCTGGTGGGGCTGGTATGAATTGCAAACATTGAACATTCCTGGACTCCGTTATATTATTTGCTTGTCTGAAACCAGTCAGAAGCCATCAGTAAATATCACAGAACAGAACTGGTGGGTGGGCTTCCATTTATTTTTTTCTGCCCTTGTGCTGCATTCAGGAAGAAGTTTGATAAGTACTCTCATATTACAAGGGTTGAGTTGTCCTCATAGTTTTAATTTGGGGCCAATATCAGAGACTTGGAATTGCATGAGCTGAGGCTAGAGGGCATGTGGCAGAATTTATTGTGGTGTGCAGTTTGCAGTTATTGCTTTGGTCTTTTTCCCAGTTGGAAGTCCTAAGCAATAGAATAGCACGTTTGTGGGGAAAGAGTGCTGTCCTGGCATTCCCTGAGACCTTTGGAGTTTTAAAATTTGTTTCACATTCACTGCTGTTACTTATGCAAAACATGAATGTTTATGCTTCATAACAAGCTGATTTGGTAGCCTGGAACATGGACTCTTCTGAGGAGGCAATTTTCTGTCTTACCTCTCAAAAGTCGGCTTTGTATTCCTTGAGAGTAGTGATGAGACTGCAGTTGTCTTTCTACTTACTGGTCCCTACGTTTGTCATATGCTGGTCGTCCCAAGACTTTGCTCATGCTCTGCCTTCAGCTTGCCATGCCTTGCTTCTCCAGGACCACGTCATCCTTTAAAGCCCAACTTAAACTTTATCTCGTCTCTTTTGATTTTATTCCAGACTCTTCACCTCAGCAGGATTTGGGTTCCTCTAACACTTTGTACATCCTGGCACTTGTTATGTTGGGTTATAGCTATCTGTTTATAAATTTGTCTTTTCTGAGTTGTGATTCCTCAGAGGAGTGGTCAAAGTAGTACCTCTGCCACTTACCAATGTATGTCCTTGGGAATGTTTCTCCTTCCATAAAATGGACAGCAGTAGTGCCTGCTACACAGTACTGAGATGAGGACCAAGTGAGATATTTAATAAGTCTTTAAAACAGTCTGGCACAGAGTAAACACTCAATAAATTTTGACCATTATCACTGTAAAGGTATTGTGTTTGGCAGATATTAAGCACTTAGTAAATGTCGAGTTAAAAATCATATGTATGTATCATCTGCCACACATTGAGGCATCTGTAAGTGTTGAGTTCAACAAACATTTTTTTTCAGTTCAAAAAATGTTTCAAAAACATTTTGAACAAATTAAAAAACCACATTTGGATGGCGTGGGCTTAAATAAGACATTCAGGGATAGAGGTTTAGTTTTTTTTTTTTAAGGAAATAAGTAATGATAATACAAAGCAGAATATTGAGAACAGCTGTGAGAGAGGCAAGCCTTTGTGGCAATGAGGAGGGAGCAGTCACTTCTGATGGGGAATAATCAGGAAGGGGTGCTGTGCTGCAGGTGCTGGTGATGGCCTCTGCATGGAGGTTCTCTGCGAGACTGTCTGGAGGTATAGCTGGGTTGGGAGGCTGGCCAGGGTGGCTGGGAGCCACCACTGGCTAGAAAGAGCTTCACAAAAGTGGCGTTGATGCAGAGAGCCAGGGGACTATCCTCCATACCTATTCCTGCCCTCAGTTAACCCTGCATAAGTGGTAAACTCTGAAGTTCATGTTGGTTTGGCTCAGACTTGATTAATGTGTATTTGTGCTGCTCAGGTGAGGCTGGGGTTGGCAGGGTTTATGTTGCTGTAAGGCTGCTTACTATGTACGTTTCTGGGTCTTGTCCTTCCCATTTCCATTAATGTTGTCACCTTTGTCTCTATTTGCTCCTGAGCAAAATGTATTTGTTTATTTATTCACACTTATTGAGTGCTTGGTATGTTCCTGATTCTAGGAACCAGGCGTGTACCGCTGTGAGCTAGACTGACAAGGCCTCTGCTTTTTTGGAGCTTATAATGAGAGAACCGTAATAGAGTATACCATAAACTTAGGTTAAGAGCATGCTATAACCTAATAAATATGTAATCGGCTTGTGGACTACAATATCCTAGTGAGGGGAGAAACAGTAAATAAGAAAACTATGAGATAGTGATTTTCTGCTACATAGAGAATTAAAATAGAGTGATGTGATATGGAGTCGCTGGGAAATCAGGTTAGACTACACAGTCAGGCAAGGCCTGAGTTCTACGTAACAAGAAGAAACCAGCCATTCAGAATGTTCAAGAGCCGGATGGGAAAAGGGCAGGAGTCCTTAAGGCAAGACTGAGCTTGCCATGTTCAGGGAACAGAGAAAGGACCGGTCCTGTTAGAGTGCAGCTGGGGTGCGAGGAGAAAGTAGATAGAGTCAGGGCCAGACTGTTGGGTTCTGTGGGCCTCAGTGAGAGGTTGTGTGGGATTGCCAGTGTGAAGGGGAGTAATTGGGGAACTGTAATCAAGGCAGTGGTACCATAGTCCGACCAAACAGTTTGAACAGACCACTCTGACAGCTATATTGATAATGGATTAGAAGGACAAGAGTGGAAGCTAAAAAATTGCTAGTTAGGTTGCAACAGGCCTGAATTTTGCTTGATGTCCATATTACCATACGTATTCTCAGTACTTGTTTGATTAAGATTCAATGGATGTGGGATCTTAGTGTTGTTGTTTTTTATTTATGAAATTTATGAAACTCCTAGTGGATAGAAAAACTCTAACTCTTGAGATAGCTTATTGGCAGATGGCAGCGGATAGAAAAAGAATCCTCCTTCAAACCCTCTCATCTGTCTCTCTTATTTCCCCCTCTTCTCTTATATCTGTCCTTTTTGGTCAAGTGGAAAAAGGTATCTGATCATGCCCTTGAACTTTATCTCAGTGTAGGAACTGCTGGAGTATTGTTTGGGAGGCCTGCTAACAAGTTGAAATTACCAGTGACTTATCAGAAGACATCAGGTCTAAGACAGTCCTTATTGCCAAGGCCAGGGTTGCTCTGGCTGATGCTTTAATCCCCAAGCAGGATTTGTTTTTAGTTTCAGACTTGGTCACAGGTCCAAAAAATTGAAGGTAGACCCAAGGGGTTAGAGGGAGTAGGACAGAATGCTAATTTGTGCTTCTAACTCTGCAATATCCAGAGCTTTGCATTACATCAATATTTTTTGAAGGGTTTTCTGAACTAAATGTATTTTGACTGCGTTTGGCCTTCCAGCAATCAGATAAAATTGCATTTAACCCAGCTAAACATAAAGTTTTACACTTTGCAAGCTTAGAAAGGCTGCCTGTTAGAAGTTAGATTTCCATAGCAAGAAAAAAGATTTTCTCCAGCCAGACATCCATTATCCACAACCATTCAACTCCAGGATTTAAACGCATTGCTCACTGCCAGTGTCCCCACCACTTTCCAGACAGAGGAGATGGGAAACATAACTAAGAATCAAGGAAAGGGAAAAAAATTAATGCAGACAAAGCAGCAGTAAGCAATTGAAACTGGTGAAGCAGCTTGCAGAACTGACAAGTGGTGTGATACCCAGCGGAGCTGCAGTGTCTGCTGCTTTAGGACTCAGGGAGATTATAAGTCAATCAGGGTGATTTAGGGAAAAACATACTGTGTCATGGTTCATATTTTTCTCCCAGATGTTTTTCTGTTTTCTCTCACATACTCAAATTGTCCAATTAATTAAGAAAAACATTGCAGTGGATTTCTTTGGTGAAGCCTTTGCTGGTTGTGAGATTTGAGAGCAAGATTGTTATCTCCTGGCCAAAGGGGAAAATAGCTTCTTCTATTTCCAACATGCTCTCAATTCTGGCATCAGTGTCCCCTCAAAGAGTATCCACTCATTCCTCACATCAGGGCATAAAAGGGAGCCTCGAAAAATCCAATTCATTTGTGATTCAGGTATTGCAAATTAGTCAATAATTTTAGCTTTTCCCCTCATCCAGATATTTCCCTTAAGTTTTGCTCAGAGAGAGAGAAGAGTTTATATTTCAAGATCTGTCCCTCTTGCCATCGCTTCCCTCCTCAGGCTCAGTTTGAATCGTGTCTGTCAAATGCCTCACACACATGCTCAGGAAATGTCCGTTGAAAGAGATCGTTTCCTTCTCATTTTCCCCCTCCTTTCTCTCCTCACATTGAAGTAATAGTGGATTACTATATGAAGTAATGTAGCATTGTGCTAGACTTTGAAGGGTATACCAAGATGGATGAGGTGAAGTGCCTGCCTTTAAGGAACTTGACTTTTTCTTAGCTGGTGGGGGTTCCGAACAGTGAATTATCAGATATCAAAAGGAGTAAAGGGCTATAGTCAGACTCTGCTTGTTTCTTTGAGCAGCTTCCATGAACCAGACCCCGGGTAAGACATGTCACATACTTTCATTTTATCTTTATAATTTAACCCCATTTATAAGTGAGGAAACAGGCACTGAGCAGGAAGACAACACAAGGAAGATAACTTGTCTTCAGATACAGGTTTGCTTATTGGTTATGCTTAGGAGTCTATTACCAGATAGATAATCACTTCTTGATGATAGAAAATTAGATGTTTCTTTAGTTATCCTCCTAGGTGTGCCTAAGGATTACCTAAGGGCAGTCTGTCTAGAACACAGATTGTACACAGAAGCTAACATGAAGTAGTAAAAGTATTATTTTACCTAAGGAGAAGGAAACCTAGTTTTTGCCTTTGCTGCCACTGCTCAGTAGCTGTGCAGTCTTGGCTAAGTCACTAACCTCATGAATATCAGCTGTTGATGTGGCTACTGAAAGTTTTCTATCTCAAAATGTGTGAATCAAATAAAATGAGAGAAATACAATAACTTTCTGTGCATTAAATGTAATACAAATATAAGGCATTTTATTATGCTAATATTCTTTTTAAAAGGGAACTGTGGCTGTGCTCAGTGACTCAGTCTGTAGTCCCAGCACTTTGGGAGGCCGAGGCAAGTGGATTACCTGAACCCGTGGGTTTGAGACCAGCCGGGCAACTTGGTGAGACCTCGTCTCTGCAATAACTCAAAAATTAGCCCGGTGTGGTAGCGTGAGCCTGTAGTTCTGGCTACTTGGAAGGCTGAGGCAAAAGGATCGCTGGAGCCCAGCAGGTTGACGCTGGGGTGGACGTGAAGGTGCCACTGCACTCCAGCCTGGGTAACGGAGTGAGACTCCAACTCAAAAAAAAAAGGGGGGGAACTAGAAATGCTTCGTAAGTAATAGTCTCATAAAAGCATGGAAAGTCAAGAACGTTTGGGGTTTAACCCTAAATTTTGAGGTCAACATAAAATGTGACTAGTTCCAAATAGACATTCCTTGGTGCGTTGGTCTAGAAATGTGTTTTGGCTTGAATGACTGTTTACCTGACTTAAGATGGCATTCTTGTAAGGTAAAGTACTTCAGAGAAGGAGTGCCAGGCTTGGTTTCAGATGTTCTCTGCTCAAGTGCTGGCACTGCCACTCACTAATTGTTTCATATTGAATTTTATTTTGTCTCCTTAAACATCAACTTACTCATCTTAAATTAGGGATAATGATGTTGCTCTTTACTTGCATCAGGGTCACTTTAAGGCTTGAAGTAGATAATAGCATAGAAGAACGTATTGTTGAATCATTGAAGAACCATAGATTGCTGATTATTTACTTACTTTGTTCATTCAGATAGTGCAGAGGTGAGTGGGAATGGGTGCATTTTGGGGACCATTTTGTGACATGTGCCCCTTTCGCCTTCTGCATCCTGTTCCTGCAGGTAGATGGGCAGGTGGTAGCACTACTGGTACAGAATCTGGAGCGCCTGGATGAGTCTGTGAAGGAGGAGGCGGATGGCGTCCATAACACTCTCGGTGAGAGAAGGCATGCCTGCCATTTCTGTGTTTCTCTGTGTTTGTTTTGGGACTTGGTGCTCATTTCCCTTCCTCCTTCATAATAGAGTCAACAGCGGGAGTGTTTTCCTTCCTTCTGCTCCCAAACTGTCTTTTCAGAAATGAAGACCTCTGTGTAAATTTCATATAACTGCAGCTTTGGTTTGGCTTGCAGGTAATAAAAGCAGAAATCCACTAAGTAGGTAACCTTCCTAGACAAAAATCACTGGCCCCTTTTAGCAGGCCTTTGCCTCCAAAGGTTAGGGCAAAATCTATGTAGGGTGGGCTTTTTTTTTCCATTGGAGTATGTATATTAAAATTTTAAAAATCATTTTAAGTTGATTTTTCTTATCACTTTCCTTCAGTGGAACTACAACTACAAGGTGTACTTTTATAGGACATTTCATTTTATATGAAAAAGAGTTAATGTTTCTTTTTCTTACGTATAGCTTGCCACATACACTGTTAGTTGAAATAATGATACTAACCTGGCTCCCCCTACATTAGGTGTTCCTTGAAGTAGATTCTTCTGTAGTATTTCTCCTCTTCCTTCTTGAATCTCTCCGGTCTCCCTTTGCAAAGTTGCTGAACCAGTAGCCTATTTAAAATTGTGTTTTGGGTTAGTCTTCTTTATCACTGGTCACTGTCTTATAAAACCACAGGTGACATACCTATAAGCAGAACTTAAGCAATGAATAAGTCTTGGCAGAAGCAGACAATTTGATGAGATTAGTTTTTCTGTCAGCTTCTTTGGGTACCACAGATTTCTCTTGAACTTTAGACTGTTCAGTGAGGGTTATTGTAGAGAGGAGGGAAGATGGGCAGCTAGGGGGCAAGAGGAGAGAACACTAATTTGGGAGTTGGCTCTAGTCTAGAATTTGGCATTGCCATTTGTTAGCATAATGCTGCAGAATCAAAAGCTTACCCAAAGTCTTACTGCTGATTAAAAGGGCCTGACATAATGGCAGAAGCACCCGAATGGCAATCTACAGAGGTCTGACTGGTTTCAGCCTGGTCAGCTTCCCACCGCTCAGGAGACTCATCCCTCTCTGCCTTATTGAGAACCTGATGCTAGAGGATGGGGTGGGTTAGTTAGGCATGGTTCTGCTCCTGACGGGGCATACTGATGGGAAAATCTTGAACCGAAAGGAAAGACAATACAGGGTGCCAAGTGGTATAACAGGAGTCAGTGAAAAGCACTATGTGAGCGTGGAGGATTGCTGGAGAGGAGCAGGTAGCTGAATGGGGCTGGCGAGGAAGAGAGGTGCGTTTGACAGGTGGAGGAGTGGGGAAGGACCCTCAGGCAGGGAAGTATCATTTGCAAAGTCATGAATGGGGATGGGCTTTGGAAAAAGATTCAGAATGTCTTATAACAGTGGGAGGTGGGAGTGGTGGGAGATGGGACTGGAGGAGTAAGTTTGTCCAGATTATGGGACACCTTGTAAACTGTGGCAAGAAGTTTGAATTTTGTTCTAGGGGACCATAGGAAGCTGTTTAAAGTATAAGCAGAAGAATAAGATAAAGGCATAGACTCTTAAAATGAATGAGTTGATTTTTTAAGAAAATATGAGAAAGTAATTGAGGCTGTCGTAATGCTCTTCATCTCTCAGTGTCTCATGTCTATTGTGCTCACACTGCTTTGTATTTCCCCTGCCTGGTCATCCTTAACTTGCTGTTGGTGTGACTGACATGGGAAAAGCAGTGAGAAGGAAGATAGGAGGTAATGGAGATTTCTTCAACCCTTCCTCCTTCAAAGTTTACAACCAGGGTGTTCCTAAGCATTGTGCTTAGGAAACACAGAACTGCATCTGCTTTATAATAGGAACACATTCAAGGTTATGGAGCTGGGAGACATGCAACCATTTGATGTCATAAGGACTATAGGTGATTTAAGAAAAGAAATTCTCCTTTTTAGTGTCATAGACATACAATCATTTTTTTATTTTTGGCGTTGGAGTCTCACTCTTTCACTCAGACTGGAGTGCAGTGGCCGCTCCCGGCCACCGCAGCCTCAACCTGCTGGGCTCCGGCGATCCTTCCGCCCCAGCCTTCCAAGTAGCCGGAATTACAGGCATGTGCTACCACGCCCGGCTGATTTTTGGATTTATTGAAGAGATGAGGTCTCGCTGCCCAGGCGGGTCTCGAACCTGCAGGCTCAGACAATCCACTCACCTCAGTCTTCCAAAGGCGCGGGATTACAGGCTGAGCCACCGAGCCCGGCTACAATCACTTTTTTTCCTCCTAATCTTTAATTTTTCTATGAAGTAACGCTTAGACTATTGTAGGTGATAACAGGACCAATTATATTTGCTTCCTAGTACCTGGCAGTTACCTCTGCTAGCATGACCTTTCCCCTCTGTGCATGTTATTTTGTTCATTTTAAAAGATCATGCTCACCTCCCTTGCAATATGATGCAGAGAAAGAGAACTAAAATTGAATGAATCAGGAAAGGAAGAGACTCTGAATTCACCATTCCCTGATTTTTTTCCTAAGTCTTCTGCCTAGCTCCCTATCTCTTTAGTCACTGATTTTTGCAACCTCCAGCATGAGGGACTAAGTTTGCCTTCTTAGGCAGATATCCACTCTTTTGTGTGTTCTGCTCCAGTGTTATTTCACATTAGCGCAAACAATCTCACTATTTGTAAATTTCATCACTTTGAGCTGTGAGTTTTACTTGTAACATAACTTGAAGGAAAACACCACAGCAATTTCCTGGTTAATCTGAAAACGACAACACAACATCTGACTGGGAGGAGTACAGGGAAGTGGGAATTGGAGTAAAATACCTGTTATGGGAAATAAGCTTATTGCAGACGGAAACAAAGTTATCCTCTCCAACAGTGGTGTCTGTCTCCCTTCAGCTATTGTGGAGAATATGGCTGAGTTCCGGCCGGAGATGTGTACAGAGGGAGCCCAGCAGGGTCTTCTGCAGTGGCTGTTGAAGAGGCTGAAGGTAAGTTTGCCTTTGTGGGAGTGCTGCTCAAACTTCTCTTTGCTCTGGACATGGCTGATGCTGGGTCATTGGTGTAGACTTATTCCAAGCCATATGATTTAGTTTGGAAAGCTTCTGGTTATCTCTTGCATCTTTTACTTCTCCCTTTCTGTTTGTTTTAAAAGAAGAGGCTTTAAAAATAGCCTTTAATGCCTCTGAAAATACAGACATGTTGTAAATACAAACAAATTGATGTGATACAGAAGGTATAAAACTGAAAATAAAAGTTTCCCTCTACTGATCCCTTCTAGTTCTAATTCCCAGAGGCAGTTAATGTTTTTATCTACCAGAAATTGTCTGTGCGTATATGAGAGGGAGTGTGCTTTACAGACAGAATTATATAATGTTTTCTTATGCAACTTAGTTTTTTCATTGAATTAATGACTGTCTAGTATTGTACAGATGTACCACAATTAATTTAACCATTCTTTCTGTAAGTTTTTACTGTTATTAACCACACTGCAGTGAATAGAGTAGTCCCCTCTTATCCATGGTTTTGCTTTCTGCGTTTCAGATGCCCGTGGTTAACCGCGGTCCAAAAATAGGTAAATACAGTACAATAAAATATCTTGAGATAGAGAGACCGCATTCACATAACTTTTATTACCATATATTGTTATAATTGCTGTATTTTATTATTGTTAATCTAGAAATGTGCCTTACTTATAATTAAGCTTTATCATACATATATATGTATAGAAAAAAACATAGTATATATCTGTGTACTATCTGTGGTTATAGCTTCCACTGGGTCTTGGAATGTGCTTCCCACAGATAAGGGGGGACTACTGTAGACACACACTTCTTTTCATAAACATTTGTCTCAGCTTATCTGTCTGATAAATTCCTAGGACTAGAATTGATAGGCCAAAGGGTATATGCACACTAACTTTTTTGGTATTGCCAAAGTCGTCTTTCCTCTATAAAGACTTCTCCACTGATTTGAGAGTATCTATTTCCCTCTACTCCTAGCAACACTGGGTATTGTCAGTCTTAAAGTTTTGTTGACCTGATAGTGAAAACTGATATTTTAATTTGGAATTTTAAAATTAAGTAAATTATATTGGTTTCTAGTTTTTTATTAGCTATTTGCAGTCATTTCTTTTAGTTTCTTATTTATTTATTTATTTATTTGTTTGTTTATCTGGGGACCGAGGGTCAGAGTCTCACTCTGTCTGTCAGGCTGGAGTGCAGTGGTATACTCACGGCTACTATGGCCTCTGTCTGCTGGGTCAGGTGATCCTTTCACCGCAGCCTTCCAAGTAGCTGGAACTACAGGCATACTCCACAACACCCAAGTGATTTTTTTGATGTGTTGTAGAGACGAGTTCTTGCTAAGTTGCCCAGACTGGTCTGGAACTCCTGCCTCCCAAAGTGCTGGAATTACAGGCATTAGCCACTGCCCCTTGCTCTTAGCTTCTTTGTCCAGATTTCTATTGAGTGTTCATTCTCTTTCCCCCGTAGCATAGTCCCTTTGGCTGTCTTTTTTACAATAAGCACTGTCCAGTAGAGTAAATGAAGAAAAGAAGAGCAAAAGCTTGTTTCTGAATAGTTTTAACCAAAGGTGTGATGGGAGACAGCTTGGAACAGCTTACATGCTACAGAAATTATCTTCTAGCCGGCAAAGATTCCAACTTTTTGGTGAGAGGGAGGCCCAGAAAGAGATCCAGAAAGTCTAGGTTGTATCACATCGTATTTATTCTCCACCCATCTTGGCAAGTCTAAGGGAGAAGGTTCTGCCTGAGATATCATGTTCCTTGATTTCCTCTCTCTCTGGTAATCCAGGTCTTTCCCAGTTATACTTAAGCCTTTTTTTTTTTAATGTTAAGTATGTAACAGACTTACATACATATTGACTCAAAGATATTCAGCTAGCCCAATAGTTATCAGTGGGTATGGGCACATTTACCTGGCAGAGTTCAGTAAACCATTAACTTCCTGCAAACTCCACCCCTCTTTCCTTTCAGTCTTGCATTCAGCATGTGGAAATTCAGCAAATTCAGCATTATCATTTGTAACTGCTTTTTGACCTTTGTCTTGAGTCTAGCTGTCCTTTGGTTTTAAGACTAGACTTATTTCTCATTTAATTTCCTTTATGTCTCCCTAAACTCAGTTTCTTCTTTTCTTAATATTCAACACATCTTTATTCTCCTCAGTCTTGAGACATTTTGGAAGTGTGAAGATGGGAAAGTAAAGTAGAACACCAAGTTAAGGGGATGGGGTAGATGCCAAGGACCTGAGTTGGTGAGGTGGCCACAGATTTAGGGCCCCAGCCTTAAATGTGTAAAATGCTCCAATAGGACAAAATTCTACTCAGTTAACTTGAGATATGATGATACCTATTCCAGGATCCATCATTAAACCAGAGTGTAAGACCTCCTTTGCCTCTTGAAAGGTGTTGAAACTTGCCAAATTGATTTTTGGGTGTTTGACTTGGATGCCTTTATCATTATGATGGTAAGAAGTAGTAATAAAGAGGCCCATTTGGTAGTCTAGCAAGCTATTGTCTCTTGCCTCGTGTGTTTGTGTAATTCTCAGGGTCTAAATAGCCTTGCTACTATCTCTGAAGCAGTTTTTCAAGGTTTGGGGGCTGTTTAAACATTCAAATGCTATTTGGTTATTTTGCTAGTAAGCGACGTACCTTTAGGAAAAGCCTGTACTGCCCAGGCATAATAGATTCTTTAATTAATTAATTATTGAAAGGAAGTCCTGCTTAAGGATGAGGCAGCAAAAAGCCATGCCTTTAAAAGCAATGCCTTGCCCCTATTTCTCAATATCTGGGAAAGTACTTGTTATAATTGTCTTCAACATTATGGTGATTCGTGGTGAATACTGGACCCAAATCCTGACTTTCCATTTATTCGCTGTGTAACTGTGACCATTGGTTCCTTAATTTGGCCTGTTTTCTCCTTTGAAAAATGGAGATCATATTTCCTGCCCTTCTAGTCTTATAGGGTTATTGTCAATGCCAAATGTGATAATACTTTTCAATAAACCCATAGCAATGGGTTTCAACTGAGGGTTTGGATTAAGATCACCGGTGGAACTTTAAAAAATACAGGTTCCCAAATTCTACCCCTTTTTTAGTCTGTCATGGGTATATTTTAGAAAATTCCCCATGTGATTCTAATGTGCAGTTCTCACTACAGTCCACTAGTCTCTAGAAATGTGAACCTTCCTGTCACCCATTTTTATTCTGTAGACTGGTTTAAAACACCGTTTTTGCGATGCCGTTCCCTGTTCAATCACTACCTTAGAGTGATGCTGAGGCCCCTACATCAGATCCCATCATCTCTGCCTACTTTTTAAAGCCCCTTAACCTGCCCCAGTGTAGCCTTTTCACTTCTCAACATTGACCTTTTAGATGTCTCTTTCAATCTATCCCCTGCTCTGCGAAGGTCAACATTATTTTGGCCTCCGTGTCTGGTTTTGTTCATGCTCCCGTCTCTATCAGGAATTACTAACGCCTTTCTTCCTTCTATATTTCTAAATTATACACACCCTTCATGAGACAGCTTAAATCTCTGCTCTTCTGTGTAGCCTCCATCACTTTTAGGACTGAAAGGAAATTTATAAGTTCTGCTGATAAAAATTTTAAAAATTGAGACCTGCAGACTCATATAGTTAGTTAGAGATAGAGCTAGGGTTTAGTAAAACCCAAGCCTCCAGAATGTTCTTCGTGCACCCTTTCCGTAGCCCTGCTTTGACCTCAGCCTATACTGCCCTCCTTCTTTTATGAAAACAGACCCCTTCATTTTTTCCCTGATGAGAGTTTGTCTCTGTGGGTTCTAGTGTATACCCATGACTGTGTGATATTCCTTCTTACGGAACATCTTTTCTTCATCTGTAAAGTAGAGATGAGTCTGTCACCTGGCTGAATTTAATATTATTATGTGTACTCATTTTTTTTCCTCTCCAAAGAATCTGAAATTCCATAAGAAAAAGTATAGGATTTCTGTTATATTTGCCTCTCCTCAGTTCTCAAAATTCCATTCCCATCCAGGAGCATCAGCATCACCTGGCAACTTGTTAGAAATGAATTCTTAGCCGGGCTCGGTGGCTCAGCCTGTAATCCCGCGCCTTTGGGAGGCTGAGATGAGTGGATTGCCTGCACCCGCGGGTTCGAGACCCGCCTGGGCAGCGAGACCTCATCTCTACAATAAATCAAAAAATCAGCCGGGCGTGGTAGCGCGCGCCTGTAATTCCGGCTACTCGGAAGGCTGAGGCGGAAGGATCGCCGGAGCCCAGCAGGTTGAGGCTGCGGTGGCCGGGAGCGGCCACTGCACTCCAGTCTGGGCGACAGAGTGAGACTCCAACTCAAAAAAAAAAAAAAAAGAAAGGAATTCTTGGTTCCACTCAGACCCACTGAATTGGCAAAGCTCTGGGAGGGGAACCCAGCAACCTGTGTTTTCACAAGCCCTCCAGGTGATACTGATGTAAGCTATAGTCTGAGAACTAAGGTCCTAGAGTACTTACGTCT
This sequence comes from Carlito syrichta, assembly GCF_000164805.1. NCBI lineage: Eukaryota > Metazoa > Chordata > Mammalia > Primates > Tarsiidae > Carlito > Carlito syrichta. The sequence continues at coordinate 37,371 of NW_007255234.1, read as the reverse complement.
AGATTGCTTGATAAAACCTTGCGATTCGACTGATCATCCCATACTTATTCAGTAATCCTTGAGTAATTTTTAAGTGAATGGCACATTGGTGACAGGCATTTTAGTCTTGAATTTCTCCTTTTGTGCTGGTAGCCTCGCAGTGTATAGATATATTCATGGGTCTCTTCATCCAACGAATGAAACCTCACTAATTTGTTCTAATGAGGATAAAACCCATTGCAGATGATTGCATGAAATGGCTTAGTAGGTAAGCAGATAACAGTAGTGTGAGGGAGACTGCATCAGTTTATTTTTTAAATGGGGAATACAAGCTTATGAGGATATCATGTACTATTGAAAATAATACTAAAACCAAGTATTAATTTTCTTTTCTAAAGAAACAAAGTTAAGATTCGATTTTATTTGCCAGTTAAATTAGTGCTTCAGAAGCAGTTGCAAAATTCAGCATATGAGTTAATGAATTGGCTAAGGTATATTACATGTGTTACTAGTTGATGCTAAAATCTTTAGCTTCTTATGACCAGAGGTTGGGATTTTGCAGGGCACAGTCTGCTTTGACAATTGTACAGGGCTGTAGATGTGCCTGAACCTGCCTCCATGTGTCCAGGTACCAGAGGTGAGCTGCAGATACAACCTGCAGCTTCTGGCTGTGGGTGGCAGCATAATTGTTTTGTACCTTCCAGAAAAGCAGCAGCTCCCAAAAAGGCAAAGTTTAATTTTATTCAAGGCTAGTGCATGTTGAATATAGACCCAGGCATGACTGTAATTACTTTGACAGCTGAAGGATTTAGGATCACCAGGATCCTGGATAGAGGAGAGCCCCACAAGCTCCAAGTCTCACTGGGTAACCGTGAAATCCAAGAAACTCTACTAACTGACTGAAATCTTGTTTCTCCTGATGTTGAATAAATGTAATTTGGTAGTTTGGCATTGTGCAATCTCTGGCTGAGATTAAACAGAAATAAAATTTCCTTGGTAAGTTTTGTCTTTGGCTAGACATGAAAGGTTAGTAGCCTTCCTTCCTACCAGGCATCATTTATTTATGTTCCAGATTAAAATGTTGGGTTGTTGTCGTCATTATCACTAAGTTTTTCCCATCTGATATAATTTTCATGTATTAACTGCCCACTACATGCTAAGTTTTGTTCTAGAACCGAATGTAAATTTTTTTTTTTTTTTGAATCGGGATCTTACTCTGTTGCCTGTGCTGGAGTCCAGTGGCATGATCACTGCTTACGACAGCCTCGACCTCCCAGGCTCAGGTGATCCTTTCATCTCAGCCTCCTGAGTAGCTGGGACTACAGGCATTTGCCACCTCACCTAGCTAATTTTTAAAAATTTTTTAAAGAGATGAGGTCTCACTATGTTGCCCAGTCTGGTCTTAAACTCCTGAACTCACGTGATTCTCTGGCCTCAGTCCTCCAAAGTGCTGGGTTTACAGGCATGAGCCACTGCGCCTGGCCTACATACCTTAGTTCCTCATAAGCAACCCTGCCAAAAGGGTGCAGCTATCCCCAGTTTACAGATGCAGGAAGAATCCCAGAGAGGGGAAATGCCTTGCCCAAACTTCATCGGATGCATGTGGGAGAGCCTGTGAGCACTGGGCCTAGGCATCTCTGAAGCCACCTCCTCTTGCCCAGCTGCTTCCCAATCTACTTCCCAGCCGGCACCACTCAGGTCATGAAGCATCGCAGGGCTTAGAGTTGGGGTGTTGTTGGGTCTCATCTTTTTGGTTTCCTGGTTAGATTCTTCCTTTATGCCAATTTTTCGGGGGCTTGTATATTTTGAGTTGGAGTCTCACTCGTCACCGAGGCTGGAGTGCAGTGGCACACTCACGGCCATCGCAACCTCAACTTGTAGGGCTCAGGTGATCCTTCTGCCTCAGCCTTCCAAGTAGCTGGAACTACAGGCATGCACCACCACGCCCAGCTAATTTTTTTATTTACTGTAGAGATGAGGTTTCACCTAGTTGCCCAGACTGGTCTCGATCCTGTGGTCTCAGGTAGTCCTCTCACCTCGGCCTCCCAAAGTGCTGGGATTATAGGCCTGAGCCACTATGACATTGGGTTAGAGAGAGAGTAATTTGACCAAGACTACGTAACTATTAAGTCTGAGATTTTAACTCAGATATTTCTGATTCTGGTCATCAGAAAAACCTGTGGTACCTACTGTGTGTTAGACACTTTCATATTATCTTACTTAATTCTCATAGTAACTCTCCAAAGACACTTTTAAAAAATTTTCATTTTACAAATGTCCAAGAAATGTACTTGTGTCATAGATTCTCATTATCAGTTGCTCTTATTGTCTCCATAGTTTTGTCTTTATAGCACCCCATGCCAAAAAGTATTTAACAGTCCCATTTATTAAGTAGTAGGTCCAAACCATTTAATGTGTTTTTATGTCCTAATGATTTACTAGCGAATTGAAAAAATTATACACTTAAATTGAAAGAGAAATATTGTTATTTTATTTTTAAATACCATGATTACTTCCTAATGGATGTCTGTGCCTTTTGGATACTGCTCAACTTCTCAAACCCTGGACTCAGATTTAACAACACCAGCACCCTCATTCCTGTTGCACATTGATTTTCACAGTTGTTTTTGTCACAGCAACTGTCAAATCCCAGCACCAGAAACATATGATGTCACCAAAAGAAATGTACTTCAAGCTACTAGTTAATCCAGTGTCAACAGATGTCAAGTGTTACCGTGTTATCCTTGAAAATTTCAAATATCCTGGAGTGAATTCGGTGTGGGACCACAGTTACAGTATACAGTTTGGGAACTGCAGACTTTGTGTCACATAGGTAGTGGCATGCTCATAAATTAGTCTTAGGTGTATCTGATCCCAGATCCATGTTCTTTCTTTTTTATTTATTTATTTGAATTAGACTGTACTACTTAATACAATTAACTTTAATTCAATGTAATGTTTTGAAATGCCACAGCAGTGGACTGGGTTCAGGTCTAATTCACCTCTGTTTGCTATTGTACTTAATTCTGTGTTTTACACATAGCAGATGCCCAGTAATTATTTATTGAAAGAAAGCGGGAAAACTTCCATAACTTGAAAACAGTTTATAAAATCAAATAAAGAACAAGAGGCACTGGACCCATAGAAAGACTGTGACTCTAGTGGCCTGATGTCTTTTGGCTTCTTTCAGTTATGTATATCTTGTTTCAAACAAGAACCCAGCCCTTGAAAAGCTAACATATAAGTTAGTGTGGCTTAAATTATTTAAAGTAAAATAGCAATACTTGGAACTTAAATAATTTGAGTGAGAATTTTATTAGCATTTATTTGATTCTGATAGAGAGGTTGTGTTTTGATTTTTATAAAACTGTTTTTCTTAAAGTGAGAAACACCATGGATTGCATTTAAGCCCTGGCTGTTATTCTGAATTTTTTGAAACAAGGCCTCAAGCTTGCCCAAGAAGCATAACTTGTAGTCAGCATATGTAAGACCTTTCGTTTACAGTTGTTTTAACCTAAGGTGGTCTTACCTGGTTGGCCTCCTGAAGCCCTATGGGGTGTACTTAGGCTCGACCAGGAAGACATGCACAGAAAATGGAAATGAGGCTGGATGTTTCTTGTTGAGGCGCCACTCTTCCCTCTTTAGTACAAAATCAATGCCTAAATAGAACTATGAATAGTGCTAAGGCGATGGAAGTGTTAGCTTCAAGATAAACATTTCCCCTGTCCTTTATAGGTACAGAAATTATTTGTCACTTCAAAAACCTGGATAGGTAGCAGAGGCTGCTGCTAATGAACAATCCTTGTCTGTGTGCCTGAATTTTAAAGGTCATGGGTACTGTAAATACAGACACACAAGTGGGTTTGCTCTTCTCTGTGCACCTTTATCCAAGTGCCTGTGTTAATGGTAAGATATTTAAGTCTCACCACTGAAACAATGATGTGGACAGTCATGAAAGAGATTCTGTGCAGTAGATGTGCCTCCTCTGAAACTCCCAAGTCGTAGAACATGCAGCAAGGAAAGAATTGTGGATAGTAATTTGGGTGTTAAAATATTAACACATTTTTGCATATTTAATGCGGTTTCCTTTTTAAATAGTGGGCAGATTATAGCATGCAAGCAGATAGGTTTATGATTTCAAATTAAATTTTAAACATTCAAAAAATCCAAAAGGAACTACTTTGTTATAAATAGCATTCAGCTAATCTAAAGAAGAAACTTGCTTTCTTTTCAACTTCTGATCGTGCCAACTAATTTATAGCCTAATTTTATTATTTTAACCGTGAATGAAGCTTCATGATGAGTTTTAACCTTGGAAGCTAAAACTTTTATTCATCTAGTTCACATTAGAGTATGTACTATAGGGTTGACATAGTCTCTGGACTCAAAATGGGAAATCTGGGAAGGCTTCACAGAGGAGGTAACATTGGCACCTGGGCATGAAGACTGTGAGAGCCATCGTGTTCACCTGCCGTTTATGGTTTTACTATGTAGTAGTCTCTTGAGAGCAGAAGCGGGCTTTTTTACCCTTCTCCTGCCTTTTCCATTTCTAACTTCTGCTTCTCTCTAACTCAGATCTTGTACTTATGAAAAATGTGTCCTCTGGAAGGAAGTAAGACCCCTTAGTATTTTTCTCATTTCTCCTGTTTCCCCCATAGGCAAAGATGCCTTTCGATGCCAACAAGCTATACTGCAGTGAAGTGCTGGCCATCTTGCTCCAGGACAATGATGGTGAGGCGCCCTCTCAGTATTGATATTCTGTTAGGATAGGAGCCAGGCTTGTTTCAGATCATGACAGCAAGCTCTCTTGCCTTTGGCATCCCCTTGCTCTCCCTCTTGCTCCCTGTGCAGCTTTTGTACTCTGTCAAGCTGTATTGATTTTGTTTGCTGATGTATCAGTGTTAGACGGCTGTAAAATCTGACAGTTAGCTTCATTTTTTTTTTTCTTCCTCTATTTTTTTCCCCTCTTAGAAAACAGGGAATTGCTTGGGGAGCTGGATGGAATCGATGTGCTTCTTCAGCAGTTATCCGTGAGTAATTCTTATGCTTCCTGTCTGCCGTAAGACACATGGCCTGCTTTGAATGGGCGGTGGGGCCGGAGGCTGTGGGAAGGAGTAAGCCATGTGATGCATGCCATATGGGGCATGTTGGCAGGTTGGAGGTACATTGGAGGGACATGGTTTGTCTCTTCTTAGTCCTTTGCTCTTTATGACCAGATATCACAGTGTATTGGATATGAACTTTCTCTGTCTTCTGATAGGATATTGTCAGTGCAAAAGAGATGTGCTTCCTGCTTACGTGTGTGTTCTTGGGACAGGAATACCAAATTGTTTTCATTTGTCCCACTCCCAAGATTATTCACTTCCTTTCCTTTCAGTCTGCCACTAAAATGGAATTTATTCATTTAGAATCCAGATAAGCTCAAGGAGTACAAGTCCCAGTGCAATGGGATAGAGGTCTCAGAGGAGGATAGGGGAGGACATGGCACTGAGGGCTGGAATGAGAAATGGTACACTGCCATTTTCTCACTGTAAGAAATGTAAATCCAGTTGGAATGTTATGCTGGCATTCTGAGAATACTGTTAAGATTTCTTGTAACAAATCTCCTCTGTGTTATTCTAAAAACAGGACTGAAAATAGAGGATTTGGAGACAATCTTAAGAGTGTTGAGAGAGTCTGAGCTGTCAGTTTGCATACAGCTTCCATCTTGTTGCCAGCTGCCTAAGTGGCTTGGCCTCTACCCCCAAAATAGAATTTTGAGATATGAATCTATTTCCAGTTCTGGGAAGGTGCTTAGTCCTTTTCCTATGAATTATTGATCTTCTCATAGTAGTCTGTGTAGGTTTGAATGTGCTGTTAACAGGCTTTTCTCTTAACACTCCACATATCTCTGATAAAGAGAAAACTTCTGCTATAAGCCCTTCTCATGACTTAGAGCCTCAACTATATGAAGCAATACAGCAGCCTTGACTGTCAGAAAACTATTCCTTATATTGAACCAAGATTTGGTCCTCGGGATTGTTGTTATTTTTAGAAGAGGAAGAAGTGGGATGTGGTTGGGTTGGGCAAGTGAAGAGCTTTGGAGGGAGTTGACAAAGTTGTTTCTTGACCTGGATAATCGAGTCATTGTTGTTCACTCGATTGACTTAGCTGTGCATGTCCTTTATGGATTTTTCTATATCTGTGTTATATTTCACAGTAAACAAGTTTTTTTGTTTTTGTTTTTTGCTTAAAAAAAAAAATTATCTGCCTGGAACTATCAATCACTCATGGACCCAGTGGCCAGTTGAATGTTTTGGGGTTTTGCATGTTTTTTGCATTCAGTTACATTATATGTGTTAAATCAGAAAGCCTTAAAATGGAACCTGATGAGAATTTTGTTTGGTAAGCTTCTGTTTCCTCAGCTGTAGGGTTTGGAAATTGTTGTATGATGGCTAATGAAAGGCATTCTCTTATGGCTCTATGCTTTCTGCTGTTTTTACTTGACAGGTGTTTAAAAGACACAATCCCAGTACAGCCGAGGAACAGGAGATGATGGAGAATCTGTTTGATTCACTTTGCTCCTGCTTAATGCTCAGTTCCAATCGTGAACGCTTTCTGAAGGGTGAGGGTCTTCAGCTGATGAATCTCATGCTCAGGTATGTTTCTAATGCCATATCTCTTCCATCTTTTTTGCCTGACTCTTCACTGTGAGCCTGAATTCAAGAACATGTTCTAAAGTTAGAGTAAGAGTAGATGAATTAAAAAGTATGTTGTGTGTCAGTTAGTAATATGATCACTGTATTGAAGGACAATGTCTTTTTGCTTCTTCCTTTAGTGTATTGGTTTTAGGAACATCTAGCCATTAATTCCTAAACTTACCCTAATTTTTTGTATGTATCATGTAGACCTATCTATGCTATTGTTTGTGTGTATTTTTGTTACTGACAGCAGAATATCATTCATATTTTTTTATTTATACATTCCATAATGAGTTGTGTGTGTGCTCTGTGCTTAGCATAAGAAATCTGAAACTATGCAAGATGGTTCTAGAACTTCTGTGTATAGTACTTTCCTTATATAGCTTATTATTTATGCTCTAATTCCATTAAGTGAATATATCATGTTAGTTTTATAATTATTTCACAGAATCCTAAAGTTGAAAGCAAAAGATTAGGAAAGAGCTTATATCAATAACTATGGAGAAATCTACCTAGGAGGGGGAGTAGAGAAGTGTGTGAGGTAAGAGTTGGGGATGGTAACCATAGTGGGGCCGGAGGCTGTGGGAAGGAGTAAGCCATGTGATGCATGCCATATGGGGCATGTTGGTGTAGGGTCAAGGGACAGTTTTTTAAACTGAGAGACACTGAAGCATTTTTGCATGGTTGGAAGACTGTAATCATTATGAAATGATTCTTTATGGAATTGAGCGAGAGTCTGCTGTCTTGAAACTTCGAGTATACTGAAAACTCTGTTAAACTAAGGTATTTCTTTGGAAAACCTTTCAGAAATGTGATACATTTTATTAAATACAGCAGAGTATAAATGTAAACTTGCTGCTAAAACATTGATAAGGTACTATATATATATATGTTAAGTACTAGGCCTATACAGAAATGTATAAGACAGAATTCCTGCTTCCAAGAGGTTGGAGAAACAGTTGTCATCCAACGATAGGCTGTCTTTGGGTATATATTTTCTTCTAGCCTTTTTTTCTGTAATCATTTTCTTGTTTTTAACAATTTTTCAGGCCTGCCACATGTTTAATTTTCTGTATTGCTACTTTTTAAACTTAACATGCTGTTTCCCAGGCTGTGACATAATCTTCTGGAGAGTTTTCAATAACTACATAATGGACTCTAAGGAAAGGCTTGTGGAAGGCTAGAGGCACAGTAGACCTCTTTGTTTGTCTAGTGTGTACCAGGTCTTGCATAGAATGAAATCTTCCTTTGAGGAATTGCTTTTGAAAACAAATTCTTTTTTAAAGTGCAGAGAGGGACATGAGAAATTACTCAGAGACCTTCTGTGTTTAGCTGATTTTTGCTAGCTTTGCTCCCTTGAGTCCTTGTTTATCTCCCTTACCCTTCTAATCGCCTGTCCTTTTGTTGAAATGACCCTCTTTCTTTCAAGCAAATAGCATATATGGGAGATGCATTTGGCTTCTTGGGCCTTCTCACCTTAAAACTGCATTCTGGAGGGACTTTCCCCTGAGTTTCTTAAAGGTCTGAACTGCAGTGTCTTTGGACTGTTGAGTGCAAATATAAAGTGATGCATTCCTGTGGCATGTAGCTTGGTGATGTGTAGCACTTAGGAGCTGAATAGATAACCAGAAATGTGGATTATTCAAACAGAAGTGCTGAGATTCAGGAAGGCTAATTAAAGAAGAGCTCGGAAAGACCCAGAAACTGCCTCTCTAGCATCTCCTAACTTTTCACTTTTGAACGCTGAAGTTGCTGTGAGGTTCATTCTTTTGCATTAATTAGCTATATTAGCAGATTCAGCATTTTCTTTTTTCTCTTTCCTATGTTCTTTGTTCTGTATTATTTTTCTTCTTCAGACTCCTAAGAAAGTTTAATTGGGAAGGAACATTTTTTTCCCTACCATACTTACCCTTTCTGATCTAGTAAGAGCTGCCAAGTTGCTCTCTATCTAGAGAAAGCCCATTCAGAACTAGGAAACAGTAACACGAGTTCATGAAAAGTTCTGTGGTTCTTTTGCCCCTAAATATGAATATTTACTTTGATTTAGTCACTCATCAAACTGTTATAAAATGCCCTCTTGGAGAGGTGGCAATATGGTGTAGGGTGGAAGGACAGGCTTTGGAATTGTAAGTGTGGGTTTGGAACAAACTTCTTTCACTTACTATCTCTAGATACTTGGTGAGTTACTTTAACCTTTCTGACCATGTGAACCTCAGTTTTACTTCTGAAAAACGGGAATTTTAATGCCAAATTTGTAGGAATTTTGAGAGAACTAAACTATGTAAAGTGTCTGGAACTCTTCTGCAGCCATTATGTTAACTTTCTGTTAAGTGCTAGGCTTACATAGAGATGAACAAAACAGGGTTCCTGCTTCAAGAAGCTCAGAGGCTAGTGAGGGAGGCAAACATTAAATAAGTGTAATGTAATTTAATATAGTAACTATTAAGAAGAACAGTAAGCCAGGCTCGGTGGCTCAGCCTGTAATCCCGCACCTTTGGGAGGCTGAGGTGAGTGGATTGCCTGAGCCCGCGGGTTCGAGACCCGCCTGGGCAGGCGAGACCTCATCTCTACAATAAATCAAAAACAATTAGCCGGGCGTGGTACCATGCACCTGTAGTTCCAGCTACTTGGAAGGCTGAGGCAGAAGGATTGCCGGAACCCAGCAGGTTGAGACTGTGGTGACCGGGAGCGACCACTGCACTCCAGTCTGGGTGACCGTGAGACTCCAACTCAAAAAAAAAAAAGAAAAAAAAGAACAGTAAATTTTGCATGTAAATACCCAGTGATATTGATAAGGAAAGGTCATAAGCAGGATAGTTATTTATACTCACACACACACGCAAAGCACCCCCCCCACGAGCATATATGCACTAATATTTTTATCAGCTTGATTGGGGAATGATTTATATATAATATAAATTAAGTGTACAGCTTTAATTTTGACAGATGTTGTATACACCTTTGTTTCTACTACGACAATTCCAGCAGAAATGTAATGCAAGCAAGATAGGTTATTTTATATTTTGTAGAAGCCACTACATTAAAAAGGTTAAAAGAAACAAAATTAGTTATTGTTATTATTATTATTTTTGAGTCAGAGTCTCACTCTGTTACCCAGTCTGGAGTACAGTGACATGATCTTGACAATCATGGTTCATGGCAGCTTTAGAATCCTGGGCTCAGGTGATCCTTCCACCTCAGCATCCTGAGTAACTGGGTCTACAAGTGCACGCCACCATGTCTGGCTAATTTTTTTCTTTGTTTTGTTTTGTAGAGGTGAGGTTTCGCTATGTTGCCTAGACAGGTCTCAAACTCTTGGGCTTAAGCAGTCTACCTGCCTCAGCCTCCCAAAGCACTCGGATTATAGGTGTGTGCCACCATGCTCAGCCATATAGATCATTTTTATTACCCTTTTTAGCTCCCTTGATCCCTTCTGCAGTGAGTTCTAATTCATCTACCCCAGCCCCAGGCAGTCACTATCATTCTAAAATTTCATACTGGTAGAATCATACAGGATGTTTTTCCTCTAGATTATTTCACTCAACAGGCTGTTTTTGAGATTCATTCATTTTACATGTATCAAATAAATGTTTCTTTTTTCATACTTACTAATAATATTCCATTATATCTTTACATTTCAGTATATCTGTTTATTCACTTGTTGAACATTCAGGTTGTTTCCAGAGTTGCTTTTTGTTTTTTTTTTGATTTTTGTTTTGTTTTCCCATTATGAACAAAGCTGCTAAAAATCTTTGGCTAAACATATGTTTTCATATCTCTTTTGTAAATACCTAGGAGTAAAATGACTGGGTCATATTGTAAATGTATGTTTCCTGCTAGAAACTACCAGACTGTTTTCCAAAGTGCTTGTATCATTTTATATTTTCTCCGGAAAGTATGAGAACTCCAATTATTTTACAACCTCATTAACACTTGGTATTTTCAGACTTTAATTTTCTTACATCTTTTGTTAAAGTCTCTGTTTGACCCTTTTAAATTTTTTATTTTTAATTGAGAGGGAGTCTCACTATGTTCAGGCTGGTCTTGAACTCCTGGCCTCAAGCAGTCCTCCTACCTTAGCCTCCCAAAAAGTACTGGGATTATAGACATGAGCCACTGTGCCCAGCCACTTTTGTCCACTTTTTACTTGGGTTATTTTCTCATTGAGTTTTGAGTGTTCTTTATTCTAGATAGTTTTTGTCAGATACATGTTTTGAAAAGATTTTCCTCCTAGTCTGTGACTTGTATTTTCATTTTTTAACACTGTCTTTTGAGGAGCAAATGTTTTCCTTTGATGAAGTCCGATTTACAAGTGCTTTAATTTATGAATTATGCTTTTGACATTATATATAAACTATGTTTGCCCAATCCAAAGTCTCAGAGTTTCTTTTATATTTTCTTCTAGATGTTTTCAGTTTTCGGTTTTATATAGATAGGTCTATGATCCTTTTTTTTTTTTTTTTGAGTTGGAGTCTCATTCGGTCGCCCAGACTGGAGTGCAGTGGCCGCCTCAGCCTCGCCTGCTGGGCTCCCAGCCACCTCAGCCTCGCCTGCTGGGCTCCAGTGATCCTTCCGCGTCAGCCTTCTAAGTAGCCGGAATTACAGGCATGCGCTACCACGTCCGGCTGATTTTTGGATTTATTGTAGAGATGAGGTCTCGCTGCCCAGGCGGGTCTCGAACCCGCGGGCTCAGGCAATCCACTCACCTCAGCCTCCCAAAGGCGCGGGATTACAGGCTGAGTCACCGAGCCCGGCTATGATCTATTTTAAGTCAAGTTTTGAACATGGTACAAGATATAAAACAAAGTTCTTATGTTTTTTAAAAATTTTTTAATTTTTGCATATAGAAGTCTAGTTTTGCTACTTTCTTTTTTTGAGTTAGAGTCTCACTCTGTCGCCTTGGCTGGAGTGCAGTGGCACACTCATGGCCACCCCAGTGTCGATTTGCTGGGCTCCGGTGATCCTTCTGCCTCAGCTTTCCAAGTAGCCAAAACTACAGGTGCGTGCTACCATGCCCGGCTAATTTTTTATTTTATTGTAGAGATGAAGTCTTCCCAAGTTGCCTGGGCTGTGTACTCAGGCAGTCCACTCGCCTCAGCTTCCCAAAGTGCTAGGATTACAGGCTGAGCCACCAAGCCCTACCTCTGCCACTGTTTATTGTAGACTATTCATGCTTCATTTACTTTCTTTTATGTCTCTCTCAGAAAGCATTTTATTATGTATATGTGTACTCTCTTCTGTTCCATTGATCTATATGTCTCTTTTGCCAATACCACACTGTCTTTACAAAGCTAAAAGTTAATTTTTGAAATCAGGTTTTGTAAGTCCTCTGATTTTTCTCAATTTTTCAAAATTATTTTATCTATCTCAATTTCTTAGTTCCTGTGTCTTTTCATATAAAATTTAAGCTCATCCTGTCAGTTTCTGCAAAAACTAGTTATAGCAAATGTATAGATCATTTTCATGAGAATGGATATCTTTGTAATTATGAGTCTTCCAGTGTATGAACATGGTATATCTTTTCATTTATTTAGGTCTTAGATTTTTTTCATCAGTGTTTTAATTTTTTGTTAAAGAATTTGGTATTTTATATCTTCCTACATATTTGTCAATTTCATACAGACTTTCAAATTTACTAATATAAATTGTTCTTACATTCTTGTAATTCTTTTTCATTTTCTCTTTTTTTCTGTACTTTATATCCTTTTTGTAACTTCTAATGTTTTGTATTGAAATTTTCTGCTTTTTTCTTCAGCAGACTTAGTTAGAAGGGATTGGATCTTTTTTTTTTTTTTTTTGCAAGGCATTTTTTGCAGCACAACTTTTTATAGAGAAGCAGCTCTTGATTTACACACACACACACACTTATTCACACAAACATATGTATATATATATATACACGTATGAATTTATTTATTAAAATATAGTTGTTAAATTAAAATTGTCTATTATATTTTGGTGTAGCATTTTGTATATTTGTATACTCTTTGCCTTCTTGGGTATGTTTTTTCCCTGTCTTCACTTCCTTTTTTCTACTTTCTTTTCATTTATTGTATTGTCCTTTTTCCAAATTCCTGAATTAAATACTTAATACTTAAAAATACTTCTGTTATTTAAAAATACAAACATTTAAGGCTAAAAATTTACTCTTTGTATTGCTTAATTTTATATTTACAAATGATTAAGTCTTTTCTTAATATGTTAATAGAAAATACAGGCTGTGAAATTATTTACTTTTTTGAATTTGAGATTTTATTTGTGACCTTGTACATGGCTTAGTTTTTACAAATATTTCATGGCCATTTGAATAAAATTTGTGTTTCTAGGATATAAAGTGCCAAGATTATATTATAAATCAAATTTGTAAATATATTCAGTTCTTCCGTGCCCTGATTTTTCCCAGTTTGTTTAGTATCAGTGTACTTGTGAATTTTTCCCCCCATTTCTTCTTGATCCTTCCCATCTTTTTATCTTTAGCTTTTTTTTTTTTTTTTTTTTTTTTTTTTTTTAAAAAGAGACAGGCTCTCAAGTGTTGCCCAGGCTAGAGTGCAGTGGCTGTTCCCAAGGCGATCATAGTGCAATATTGTCTTGAATTCCTGGGTTCAGATGATCCTCTCAAGTATCTGGGACTGTAGGCACCCACCACTGTACCCATTTAGCTTTTTTATGTCATTTTGTATTACTTGTAACTCTGGTTAGAAACACTTAACTGTTTTAAAAAAATTTTTTAGTCCATTGCGAGAGTTTGTCTGTAAGTAGATGAATTTAACATATTGATTTCTATTTAATGGTTATGTTTTGCCCTTTTCCTATCTGCTTATTTTATTTTATGGTTTTCTCAATGGTTTTTTTTGTTTTGTTTTGTCCTGTCTTTTTTTCACTCTTTCATAATTCTCCTTCTGTGGATGTTTGGAAATTGTTCTTCCCATTTTTTTTTTCTATTAGTAATTACCTTTACTTTAAAAATATTTGGCTCTATTTCTTTGTGTATGAACATTTGAAATGGTTACAAGTCCATCCAGGCTCATCCTCTGCTAATTCTCCTGCTGCCGTTGCTTCTCATTCTCCATTTTCCCGTAGTTACATTCTACTCTCTATACCAAACTGTTTTAGATCTCTTGACACATTTCATTAGTTTTTTCTTGGTGACTCACCCATGATGTTTAGGCTTAAACTTCTCTAGGCAGCTTTTGTTCCTGTGTCACTTTCCCTAACTCTGTCCTCACACCCCCACTCCTTAATGTTGAGGGTGAGTTCTGGCCTCCTTTGCTTACCTCTGTCAGAACCTTGCCACCCTGTGTGGGGAGCATGTTTGTGTCTTCAGCTGTACCTCAGTACTTTTGAGAACAGAGACCAGGTCTTCTTCTCTGTATCTCCAGTACCTAGAATAGATACACCTTTTGCTTTCACTAACTGTTTTCTAAATGAATGAGAACAATTCGAGAAATATTTTTGCTGTTTAGAAACATTCCTTATAGAATATTGGCAAATCCCATAGATAATAGACCTAAAGAAAGAGGAGTGACTTATAAAAAGCCATATATCTGAGAACTCAGTCTCTTGCCTGTACATCTTTAGGCCTGTTTTTTCCTGTCAACTTATTTAGTTTAAGAAGAACACAAAATGGGCCCTAGGCTGGTTCTCATCCTGGTCTTCAAGCTTCAAGGGAGGCTGGAAGTCAGCTCCAGTCCTGGGCTCACTGTCCTGTTTGGCCTGTGCCCGTGCTAGGCTTCAGAACAGAAGTCAGCACAAGGGCCCACGCTTTTATTTATTCTGTGTTGGAGCACCTAGGCCTCTTAGCTGTCTTCTTTCATCGTCCTCCTAGGTACTTCAGGGTTAGGGTTTAGGTATTGACTTTCCAGAACTTTTCTACTCCAAGCTCAAGTCCTTCATGCAGGTTTGTAGTCTCCCAGCTTTTGTTTCTGGGACTGTTTCTGGGAAGCACTGGAATTGCCCTGCCCTCACCTCACAGGCATTTCCCCGCCAGTTTGCCCTGTCACCCAGGGGTTTGTTTAGTGACTGCTTTCATGCCTGTGTTCAGAGTATCTGGCTTTTACAGTGCTTGACAGAGTCAATAAGAAAAAAAGCCTTTGTATTTTGTTTTTCTCTGTCTGCCAAAGGACAGATGAAGACATCTTGGAAAAGAAGAAACAATTGTTGAGGTGATATTTAAAAGTGGAACTCGTGCTGTAAAAAGAGCAGCAGGTAGCCAGCCTAGAACGTAAGAACCAAACAAAAAGGAGTTTCTCACTTGGTCATGTTAGTGTTTTGATGAATGAACAGAAAAGATGAGGTACCGGCGGAAGGTGCAGAGCCTCTCAGGCAGTGGAGCACCATGTACAGCCTCTCTGATGTGGAAGACAGTACTGCTCTTCTGTGTGTCAGGCAGCCCTGCCTTATTCTTACAGTTTGATAGTCAAGTGTTAGGTTACAGAAAGTATGTTTGGATGGTCTTTAGTGAGCAGCAGAGGAGTTAAAATATGAACAAGAGCCAAGTGATATTTTTATAGTCGGGGCTGTTTGAGAAGAAAATAAAATTCAGAAAAGTCACGATTTATTGTGCAGTTTAACAAAGTGTTCCAATTCAGAAGGTCCAATCCACAGAAACAAGACTAAATTATCCTTACCTGGGTTGGCCATTTTATAATTTGGCAGAAGTGAGGATGGAGCTATAAAGACGCCCTCATTGTCCCTGGATGGGAACTGGTTTGCCACATTCATGTTCTTTGTTACAGATGTCTCTCTTTGGTAAGATAGTTACTACAAATAGACGATTCCAATATATCAAGTGTAATTATAGCCTGCACTCCACATTTTTTGCTTCTTGCCACCACAAAGCACTTTTTAACAGTATATCCTTGTATCAAAATAGCTCTGTGTTCTTTCAGGAACAACAGAGCCAGTGGGAGACAAAAGAATTACATTGTCAGTTTCCTTGAAAATGTTGACATGAAGCTTATTACTTCTGTTGTAAAACCCTGTTTCAGTTAGAAAGAGGAGAGACCACCATAATCCCAAGGGATGTGTACAAATGCAATTTAGGATTGTGTAGCATAAATACAGTGAACCCATCTTGGTTATTAACTGTAACGGAAAAAAAAAAAAGAGAGAGAGAGAAGGATACACAGTCACGTTTATTCCAGGAACCACCAAATGTGTTTTTTGTTTTGTTTTGCGCTGAGGTTTTTCAGTAAGGTTTTCTTTAACCTAAAGAAAAATGTCACTGACAAAGAAAACAAATAAAATGGCAGTGGTAGACCTTCTGCAAAGTAAGAATGTGACCTTGTGGCAAAGCATACAGATAGATAGGCCAGCCCGGGGAACTTCGGATTTTTATTCTCTTGTTCTTTACCTTGTTCTACATTGGTTTTGTTCCAGACGAACATCTGAAGGACCGGACTATATTGCATTGTCATTCTTATGGTCTTCTACAGTTTTTCAAGAGCTAGAATCTTCCTCCAGTCTCTCAGGATTCGAGCGCAAAAGCAAAATAATAATGCAGATCTTCTAGTAGTCATCTGTGCTTCCTGATGGGACTGTATACAGTTTGTGTTCCAGGCTGTACACAGAGATTGTGGCTGTTTGTCCAACAACAAGCATTCCTTTCTTCCCCATGCTTAGTATTACTATTTTCTCTTAGATGTATGATAGTAGCTTGCACCTGTCCTCTAGGAACCAGGAAAACACTTCAGAAGCACAAACTGATTCTTTCAACAGTCCTCCAGCCTGGCGTTACCACCTCATAAGTGGGAAAGTGCTGTGGCACAAAAGGCAGATTAACTGAATCAAGATTACCCGGCAGAAAATGGTATAGGGCCCATCTGAGCCCTTCCATCAAACTTGATAGCTATTCATCATTCCACTGTGGTTAGATTGCACATATTTAAGGTACACAATTTGATAATTTTGCAGTATGTATACATCTATCATACCCTAACCTCAGGCATGACAGTTAACATATTTATCATACCCAAATGTTTCCTTGTGCCCCTTTGAAGTCTATAACTCCTTTCTCCCACCTCATTGTCTTCAGGCAACCATTGATTTGCTATGTATTATATATTAGTTTGTATTTTCTAGAATTTCATGTAAATGACATCATGCAGTATATGCCTTTTTTTGACCTGGCCTATTTCATTCACTAATGTTTTGAGATTCATCCATGTGTGTATCAATAGTTTGTTCCTTTTTCATTGCTGAGTAGCATTCTACTATCTAGATGTATCATAATTTGCTTATTCACTTGTCAAAGGATATTTGAGTTCCCAGTTTTCTGCTCTTACAGGCAATTGCAATGAACATTCATGTACAAATCTTTGGGCAAACATATTTTTCATTGCCCTTGGGTAAATACATAGTTAAATGGTTGGATCATATGACAGGTATGTAATTAACTTTTTTTTTTGAGTTGGAGTCTCACTCTGTCGCCCAGACTGGAGTGCAGTGGCCGCTTCCGGCCACTGCAGCCTTGACCTGCTGTGCTCCAGCGATCCTTCCGCCTCAGCCTTCCAAGTAGCCGGAATTACAGGCATGTGCTACCACGCCTGGCTGATTTTTTGATTTATTGTAGAGCTGAAGTCTCGCTGCCCAGGAGGGTCTTGAACCCGTGGGCTCAGGCAATCCACTCACCTCAGCCTCCCAAAGGCGTGGGATTACAGGTTGAGCCACCGAGCCCAGCTTATAATTAACTTTTTAAAATTAACTTTACACCGTGGCTGTACCACTTATAAATTCCACAACAGTGTATGAGAGTTCTAGTGTTCTGTATCCTTGCTAACACTTGGTATAGTCAGTCTTTTTTGTTTTAGCCATACTAGTGGGTAGGTATGAGTATCTTCTTGTGGTTTTAATTTGCTTTTCCCTCATGACTAATAATGTTGGATGACTTTCCATATGCTAATTCATATATGTTTTCCATTCAAATATTGTTTTTGTGGTATTTTCAAATCCTTTGCCCATTTAGGGTTGGGGGTTGTCTTGTTGTTGAATTATAAAAGTTTCTTATATATCATATTATGTGTCATGTGTCAGAGGTACATAAAGACCTTTTGGTATATATGTGCTTTACAGATATTTTCTCCTAGTTCATGCCTTGCCTTTAGTTTTGAAAAAATTTTAATTTTGGTAAAGTATAATTTATTTGTTCCAGTAATCTTTCTCTGTTCAACTAAATTGGATTGTTTGCATTGTTCAAGGCATTTATTCATTTTGTCTGTTGTCAAACTTACTGGCAAAACATTTACATGAATATTCCTTTTTTTTTTTTTTGAGTTGTAGTCTCACTCGGTCGCCCAGACTGGAGTGCAGTGGCCGCTCCCGGCCACCGCAGCCTTTCCTGCTGGGCTCCAGCGATCCTTCCGCCTCAGCCTTCCGAGTAGCCAGAATTACAGGCATGCGCTACCATGCCCGGCTGATTTTTTGATTTATTGTAGAGATGAGGTCTCGCTGCCCAGGTGGGTCTTGAACCCACGGGCTCAGGCAATCCACTCACCTCAATCTCCCAGAGGCGCGGGATTACAGGCTGAGCCACTGAGCCCGGCTTGGTGAATATTCTTTTATTATCCTTTTATTATCCATTGAAGTTATAATGATGCGCTCTCTCGTATACCTGATATTGGCAATTTGTCTTACTTTTCCTTTTTTTTTTTCTGATCAGTGTGGCTAGAGGTTTATCAATTTTATTGCTCTCAAAAAACCAGTTTTTGTTTTCATTATTTTTCTGTTTCAGTGATTTCTGCTCTGGTTGTTATTATACCTTCCTTCCTTCCTTCCTTCCTTCCTTCCTTCCTTCCTTCCTTCCTTCCCTCCCTCCCTCCCTCCCTC
>NW_007255234.1:2956-18869 GCF_000164805.1 Carlito syrichta | reverse complement strand
TGTGTTGTCCAGGCTGGTCTCAAACTCCTGGCCTCAAGTAAGCAAGTAAGCAATCCCCACTTCAGCCTCCCAGAATGTTTGGATTACGGAGATGAGCCACCACACTCAGGACTCTTTTCTGAGGCAAGATCTTGCTATGTTGGCCAGGCTGGCCTCAAATCCTGAACTCAAGCAATTCTCCTGCCTCACCCTCCTGAGTAGCTGAGACTATAGGCACATATGCTAGTGTGGGTTTTGAATCTGTATTATTTCTTTTCTAATTACTTGGTGTTTAATTTGCTATCTTTTTTTTTTTCTCAAGTTGGGAATTTAAGATAATCAACTTGAGAACTTTCTTGTTTTCTAATACAAGTTGAGTATCCCTAATTAAAAAATTGGAAGTGCTCCAAAAATCTACAACTTTTTGAGCACCAACATGATGCTCAAAGGAAATGTTCATTGCAACCTTCTGGATTTCATGTTTTTGTATTAAAGATGCTCATCCAGTACAGTGCAAATATTCCCAAATCTGGAAAAACCCCAAATTCCAAATACTTCTTGTCCCAAGCATTTCAGAGAAGGGATACTCAACCTGTATAAGTTTACTGCTACAAATTTCCCTTAGGTTGTTATTTTAGCTGTGTCACATGCTTTTTGATATGTTGTATTTTCATTTTTATTCAGTTCAAAATACTGATTTGTCTTTTGAGTTTATCTTTGACCAGTGGGTTGTTTAGATATAGGTTGTTTAGTTTCCATGTATTCGGGGGCTTTTCTAAACATCTTTCTGTTACTGACTTCTACTTTAATATAGTTGAGGTCAAGCTGGGCTCGGTGGCTCAGCCTGTAATCCCGTGCTTTGGGAGGCTGAGGTGAGTGGATTGCCTGAGCCCATGGGTTCGAGACCCACCTGGGCAACTTGGCGAGACCTCATCTCTACAATAAATCAAAAAAACTAGCCGGGTGTGGTAGCACGCGCCTGTAGTTCCAGCAACTTGGAAGACTGAGGCTGAAGGATCGCCGTAGCCCAGCAGGCCGAGGCTGTGGTGGCCGGGAGCAGCCACTGCACTCCAGTCTGGGTGACAGAGTGAGACTCCAACTCAAAAAAAAAAAAAAAAAATATATATATATATATATGTATAGTTGAGGTCAGAGAGCATACTTCATCTGATTTGAACTTTTAAAAGTGTATGGAGACTTGTTGTGAGCCCAGAATACAGTCTTAGGTTGCTAAATATTTCTTGTGCACTGAAAGAAAGTGTGTATGCTGCTGTTGTTGGGTGGAATGTGTATCTATTGATTGATTTTAATAGTTTTAGGGGGTGCAAATAGTTTTTGGTTTATATGGTTACATTGCATACTGGTGAAGAAATCTGGACTTTAAGTGTGCCCACTACACCCATACCTGTGTGCACTGTACCTGATAGGTGATTTTTAGTTTCCCCACCCCTTCTCCCTCTGAGTTTCCAGCATCCATATCATTCATATGTGTTTTGCAGATCCTCAGTTTAGCTCCCATTTATAAGTGAGAACATGTAGTATTTGGTTTTCTGCTCCTGAGTTAGTTCACTTAGGATGATAGTCTCTAAATTCATCCAAGTTGCTGCAAAAGATCATATTTCATTATTTTTGATAGCTGGAGTAGATTTTATGGTGTATATGCGAGGGGAAGCTAAAAAAAACCTGGATTTTACTTATACAAAATTGTGTAATTATTCTTACATGTTGTCAGTCACCTTCAAAGTACTCTCTGTTTGATGCAATACACCTATCCAGACACCACTCAAAAAAGTTTTTGAACTTGTCAATTTTGATGCCTTTTAGTGCTTCTTCTGTGTTTTGTTTCACCTTTTCCACATCAGCAAAACATCAGTCAGGGTTTCACTCTGTCACCAGGCTGGAGTGCAGTCACATGATCACGGCTCACTGGAGTCTCAAACTCCTGGGCTCAAGCTATCCACCTGTGTCACCCTCTCATGTAGCTGAGACTACAAATATTTGTTACATCTGATTAAATTTTGGTATTTTGTAGAGATGAGCTCTTACCATGTTGCCTAGGCCTGCCTTGAACTCCTGGCAATCCTCCCGCCTTGGCCTCCCAGAGCCTGGGATTACAGGCGTGAGCCACTGTGCCCAGCCTATAATAATATATTTAATGTCCTTGTCTTCTAATTCGGTCATTGATGTTATCTTTACTCACTATTTTTCTCTCTCTTTTTTTTTTTCTGAGTTGGAGTCTCACTCTGTCGCCCAGACTGGAGTGCAGTAGCGCGCTCCTGGCCACCGCAGCCTCGACCTGCTGGGCTCCAGTGATCCTTCCACCTCAGCCTTCCAAGTAGCTGGAACTACAGGCGCGCACTACCACGCTCGGCTAATTTTTGATTTATTGTAGAGATGAGGTCTCGCCAAGTTGCCCAGGTGGGTCTCGAACCCATGGGCTCAGGCAATCCACTCACCTCAGCCTCCAAAGGCGCGGGGTTATAGGCTAAGCCACTGAGCCTGACTTATTTTTCTCTCTTTATGGTTCATATTTACCTGTTTCTTTGAATGCCTGGCAATTTTTTACTGAAATTCAGGCATTATGAACCTTACCTTGTTTATGTTTTATCAGAATTTTTTTTTTAATTCTGATAAATATCTGGAGCTTTGTTCTAGGAGGTAATTTACTTGGAAATAGTTTGTTCTTTTTGAGACTTACTTTTAAGTTCTGTTAGACAGTACCAGGACATCTTTAGTATATAGCTAATTTTACCTTGTTACTGAAGCATTGCCCATCTTAGTACCCTACTTGGTGCTCTCTGAATTAATAAGACTTTTTTTACTGCAACTGGTGGTGACACAGACTGCTCCTGGCCCTCTGTGAACTCTGGGAATTGTTCTCCCTACTTATCTCAGGCACTTTTTTTCCTGCTATAGAGCCGTGTTTCCTCACACTTAAGTGTCAGTTAGTGCTGGAGGCTGGAGGGGCCCTCTGCAGATCTCTGCACTGCTCTCTATTCTGGAACTCAGCCCTGTGGACTTCTATGCTGGTCTCCCCAGATTCCTGCTCTGCTTCCTCCATGCTCTGAGGCCTGGCAGCCTGTTGGGCTCACAGAGCTGCTTTCTCACAGGAATCACTGTCTTGTGCTGCATGCAGTCAAGTGTCTGTACACAAAAAAATGTCTTGTTACATTTTATCTTTTTTCCCACTGTTTCAGAGGCAGGGAGGGTGTAAATCTAGTCCTTGTACCTCCACTTTGGCCCAGAGTAGAAGTCCAGCAGTATATTATGCTTTTAAAGCTACATTTTCTTATTCTTTATTGCTGGTGGGTAGTAATGCAATTAACTTTTGTGTATTGATTTTATATTAAGCAACTTTGCTGTATCCTGTGTCAGCCATCAGTCAAGTTTTGTTGCAGTAACAACCCAAAAATCTCAAGGACTTCCAATGGCAAATGTTTATTTTTTACTCCTGGTTCATTTATCACTGGCCATCAGAAGCTCTGCTTCGCATCTTCTTTATTTGTACTTAGGCTGATAGAGCAGTGTTTAATGGTACATGTCTGCCTCGTGGCAGAGGGAAAAGACTGCATGATGCAAAGAATCTTAGAACTTCTCTGAAGTGCATTTGTTACTTACACATATTCTATTGGCCATACAAAGTCACATGATCCATCCCGAAGCCTGTGGGAGGAGGGTGATGTATCCAATACAGTGATGTATTGGATCTGGCTCATGTAGGCTTATGAAAACCAATTGTGCTCATCTCTGTCACTGTGTTTAGTGACATCATGTTGGCAACATGAAATCAGCTATGGTCATATTGATCTCACTGTCTAATTCATAGAAATCCTGGATCCTGTAAAATGATCTTCTATTTCAGGAGCACTGAAGGAAATGAAGTTTATCATGCACATTGCAAAGCAAGCAAAATGATCTTACATGGCATTATCCAGATTTCTTGCTAGGATTACTTTATGGTTCACAGTACCATTTAACAAATACCTGTTACGTTTTTCTTTTT
Source organism: Carlito syrichta (assembly GCF_000164805.1). Taxonomy (NCBI): domain Eukaryota; kingdom Metazoa; phylum Chordata; class Mammalia; order Primates; family Tarsiidae; genus Carlito; species Carlito syrichta. The sequence continues at coordinate 14,887 of NW_007255234.1, read as the reverse complement.
TTTAATTCCTCATTCTCCTTTAGCCAGGGAGAGAGAGGACTTTATCCCTTTCTGTTGTCCTTCAAGGTTCTATTCTTTTCTGAACTTTTCTTGTACTCTCCTAGGTTAGTCCTATTCACACCATGGATTAATTACTACACGTAGATCTAGTAACTCTTTCCATTTTTCCCTATTGTTAATCTTATTTCTGCACTTCAATCCCATGAGTCCAAGCTGGACATTACTGCCATGTCTCACAGGTATCTCAGGTTCAAGCTGAACTCACCCTTTTCACCTCTGCCTTTCTTACCAGCCCCTCTGTCTTTAGGATTGTTTCCCTCTTTGTTCTGCTCCTCATTACTGTCCGACACACTGTGACAGGTGTGTAACATTCTAATACACAAAAATCAGCCTGGCTCATGTTTTGCTGCTGCTCCTCGTACTCTTTATATTCTAGCAGTACCATGCCCCACTTCCCTGAATGTTCCGTGCTTTCACACACCTTTACGTGTGCTCTTGTTTCCTTCTGCTTGAAATACCCTCTCTCTTTGCCTCTCCAGGAAGAACATCCACTGAAGTTTAGTTCAGGCATCTTCTTCTTTGTGTTACTTCCCTGACTCAGACATGGTCAGCCCTTCTTCCTGCATTCACATTGTGCTTCATATGTGCCTCCACTGTAGAACTTAGCTTTTCTCAATCTGCCCGTTCTCTGCATGGCTGTTCCTTGTGGACCAAGCTCCTTGGAAGCAATGAGCTGTGTTTTGCCTCTGCATTCTGGACTTAATATCTGGCACCTACTAGGTTAGATACCTATTGGATGAGAGAACAAATGAACAAAGAAAATCACACTCAGAATCTATGTTCATTTCAAAAGTGATTTGTATAATAAAGAAGAATAAGCTTATTGAAACTACAACAGAAAACGTTTTTCCCTCCTTCAGAAGGCTCACTGTTAGCAGAATAGGGGGCAGTAGATGAATTGTAGCCATTGCCCACCCCCTCCCACTTTTGTAGAGGCTAGTGTTCACATTGGTCCTGGCATGATCGACAACCCGATGAACCCAGACAAGACAAAGATAAACTACTTGTCCTCCAGTAGAATAAATATTTCAAATAAAGTCAACCCAAGAAAGTCAGGCCAAACAGCTATTGATTGCTAAAAGCCTGAACTCAAGCCCAATGAATATTCCAAAGTTCACCTCCATGCAGCTTGCCTAAATGGTGATCAATATGCAATTACTTCCCCCTTTAAACGTGTCTTACACTGCCTACCTGAAGAAGGGTTTTACTTTTAAAATCTTTTGTTTGTTGAATTTGCTTAGGCAGGAAGAAAGGGGAAACTTGGCTAGCCCAGGGTTCTTTGAATTGTATTTCCAACCATTCTGTGTTATTTGTGAAATGGCTTGTGCCTATGCTGAATGGTAACTGAAGGTGCCCTATTATATGAGTGCCATTCATTTCATGAGGCATTTTCCTGGGTGACTAAACAATGAGGCCATTATTTCTCAATTTCCTAAATTTTGCTTACATGATTATCTGCCCTAGTCATGACCTTTGTAAATTCGAGCTTGTAGGATGCTAAAGTCAAGCTGTAGTGAAGAAAAATTTCTGTTAGAATTTCATCTCTATACAAAAAATAATTTCCTACTGAAGGTGAAACCTTGTTTACCCTGCTATTCTAAGATTTCCTATTTCTCTCAAATGTGCCTTTTTCATATCACTGCCATCGTCAGAACCTTTGATCATTTCTCATTTATACTATTGCCATAGTCCGCTAACTGTCCTCTCCACCCCCAAGCTCTGTCACTCCAATCCCTTGTCACTCTGCTGCCAGATTAAGCCTTCTAAAATGCGTCCATCTAGGGCTCTCCTTGCTTAAACCTTTCATGCCTTCTCAGAACCTATGGGATGGAGCCTGGGTTCCCTGGCAGCTTGTGTAGAGCCTGTTATGACCATGTTTCTCATCACTCTCCTCAGTCATCTCCCACCACTGGCCACTCCTAACTACTTCGAGTTCCCCAGTTGGCACGCTCCTACAGGCCACCTGCAACCTTGCATGTGCTGTACACCCATCACAACCACCAGTGTCATCACTCTCCCTTCTGTGCCCTGCAAATACTCACTCTTTGGACTCACTTCAGACATCATTTGATATTTTCACTGACTTCTCCCCCATTAATTATCTCCTCCTCTCACCTCCTTGTACTTAATTTCCATTGCTTCAGGCTTTGGAAATTATTTTTATTTACCTGTCCTTAAATTGCTTAAAGATAGGGTGCTTACTGTCAGTAGCATAGTGCCTGCTGCATTGAGGCATATACGTTCAGTAGTGTTTGCCTTTTTTTTCTTTTAAACTCAGTAGTTGGATTGAAAGTCAGTTGTGAGTGTCTGTGGACTGTTTAGATTGATCCAAAGTAAGGGGAATATTGGTGGGAACAGGTGAAGCAGGATGGCCAACTATTTCGGTTTGCCCAGGATTGAGTAGTTTCCTGGGTTGTGGCGCTTTCGGTGCTACAAATGAGACAGTCCCAGGTAAACCTGGATGGTCTAGCACTGTGGGGCCCTGTCAGCAAGGCTCTTACCTATGCCCCTTTCCTCCATTGACTCCTTGGGACCCAATCCTGGCTGGCTAATCTGAGCCAGGAAACATTCTTTGTGATCAGTAGCACTTTATTGGTGCAGTGTTTTAATAGTGTTACCTCTACAAAAACTATCCAAGGGGGAAATCATTTCTCTTTTCTTTCTTTGGCCTCCACGTAAGAAATTGGATGAAGGGCTTTGTATCATTACCATCTTTTTTGATCAGGTTTGCCTCCTCTTGCAAGATGAGTCATCTTGCTCTGGTTGGTTAATTCTCCCTTTCTCCTCATCACCATTGGCTTCTTAACACCCTAAAATGTGATTAAATTGTTCATATTCTTAAAAATAGTAATGAAAAAAATTTTAACCTGGCTTCCCTCTCAAGCTGATGGAGCCTGTCCTCCAGGCTTTATTAATGAGTAGTTCACACTCACCTCTCTTACTTTCTCACCTCCTTTCATTTTCAACCCACTTCTGCGCTACCACTGCTTTATGGAAGCTTGCCAGTGGCTTCCTGATAGTGGAATCTGGTGATGTTTTCTTTTTTTTTTCCCCCACTTTGCTTTTTTGATGGACTGGAATCTCTTGAGAAACTTTCTCCTTCCTCTGAATAAATTATTCTTTTCCTTGTGTGCCCACTGTACTTAATTTATTCTTTTGTCACTTAATATTCAGATGTTTATTTTAAGTAGCATCTTCTTCTAGAATCAGTTCTTAACTTGGATGACTTATTGTGGCCTACAAGACTAGTGGCATGGCCTTTGAGACAGTCATATTTCCCTCTCCGATCTAAGGTAGGAACACTCTGCTTCTTAGACTTAATATCTAGTGTCTTGGTATGCTTCAAATAGACTAGGCTTTTGTCTCTTCTTCAACCCTGGCAGCTCACTTCTGTCTTAGGGCCTTGGTGCATGCTGTTCCTTCTGTTTTGAATGTTTTGCCCCTAAAATGTACATGACTTGAGTGTCTCTACAAATGTTTCCCCTTACAAAGACCTTCCTGGCTGGGCACTATGGCTCACACCTATCATCCTAGCACTTTGGAAGGTAGAGATGAGAGGATTGCCTGAGCTCAAGGGTTCAAGACCAGCCTGAGTAACATGGTGAGACTTCATCTCTACAGTAAATTAAAAAATCAGCTGGACGTGTGACACACTCCTTTGGTTCCAGCTACTTGAAAGGCTGAGGTAGAAGGATCACCTGAGCCCAGCAGGCTGTGGTAGCCATGAGCATGCCACTGCACTCCAGCCTGGGTGACAGAGTGAGACTCTGACTCAGAAAAAAAAGAAAGGCTTTCCTTCATACCTAACCTAAAATATCCATGCCAGTCATTCTTTCACGTCACTTTGTTTTATTTCCTTGATACAGCACTATCATGTATCTCGATTTCTCTTTACCCCCTGCAGTCAGAATGTAAGCAGCTTGAGAACTGGGACCTGATCTTTCATAGGGAGGAATATCCAGTAAATATCTGTCAATTGAATAATACATGGAAAAATTATATTCTGACTTACGCTTTTCCCTGATCATTTTGTATTAATTGGTCTCCCTAAGTAGATTTAAAAATTTTTGGAAGCAGAAACCATATCTTACTTTTTTTTTTCTCTTGTGTCTACCACAATGCTGAGTATGTGCTCAGTAAATATTATGTATTGACTTGGTTGGTTGATTTCCTATCTGTACCAAGATAGGAAATTACTGACTTGTTCCTCTTTACCTCACAGAGTGTTAAAACAATTTAAGACTACAGAAAATTATACTCCCTGAAGAAGTAACCATTGGCAAGATTATACTGTGAACTTTGACTTTGACTTTTAGGGAGAAAACAATTTTTTTTTTTCTTGAAAAATAGTTTATCCTTTCTAATTTTAAAATGTACTACATGTTCATTATGAGGAAATAAAAGATACTGAAAAGTAGAAAAAGAAATAATAAGATGCAGAAAAAGCATTTGACAAAATCTTAACACCCTTTGATGACCATACTCCAACTAGGAATAGAAGGAACTTCTTCAGGCTGGGTGGCATGGTGGCTCATGCCAGTAATCCCAGCACTTTGGGAGGTCAAGGTGAGAGGATTGCTTGAATCTAGGAGTTTGAGACCAACCTACGCAACATAACAAGATCTCGTCTCTGCAAAAAATAATTAGCCAGGCATAGTGGCGTGCGTTTATAGTCCCAGTCATTCAGGAGACTGCATTGAAGGGATCATCTGAACCCAAGAGGTCAAGGCTGTGGTAAGCCATGATTCCACTGCACTCCAAACTGGGCAACAGAGTGAGAACCTACCTCAAAAAAAATAAAGGAACTTCTTCAACCATTGGTAAAGAGCATCTACAAAAAACCCACAGCTGAAGTCATAGTCAGTGATGAGAGACTGGATGCTTTCCCTGAAATCAGCAAGAAGACACCCTCATCACTTCCACTGGGCATTGTACTGGAAGTTCTAGCTAGGGCAGCTAGGCAATAAAATGAAATCAGGGCATCCAGATTAGACAGGAAGAAGTAAAACTATCTTTATATGCAGATAACATGATCTTACATGTAGAAAGTCCTAAGGAATCCACTAAACAATTATTAGAACTAATAAATAAGTTTAGCGAGGTTGCAGCATATAAGATCAATATATAAAACTCAGTTGTGTTTCTATGCACTTGCAATGATCAGTCCAAAAATATGAAGCTAAGGAAACAATTCCATTTATTATAGCATCAATAATAAAATATCTATTATATAAATTTAACAAGAGAAGTATGAATTTTATATCCTGAAAACTACAAAAACATTGCTGAGAGAAATTAGAGATCTAAATAAATGGGGAAAAAAAACTTATGTTCATGAATCAGAAGTTTTAATATTGTTAAGATGCCCAGTACTCCCCAAAGTGAACTACAGATTCAACAAAATTCCTCTCAGAGTCCCAGCAGACTCCATTTTAGAAATTGGTGAGGTAATTTTAGAATTCATGTGGAATTGGAAGGGATACAGACTAGCCAAACAATCTTGAAAGAAAATAAATTAGAAGGACTCCTGATTTCAAAACTTACTACAACGCAGTAGTAATAACTAAGACAGTGACTATGCTGGTGTAAGATTAGACATATAAATCAATGCAGTATATTGATTATTTAGAAATAAAACCAAGTGTCTGTGGTCAGCTAATTTTCAGCAAGAGTGCCAGGACCACATGGGGAAAGAGTAGTCTGTTCAACAAATGATGCTGGGACAACTGGATATCTGTATGCAAAAGAAGTTAGACCTTTAAATAGCATCACATACAAAAATTAACTCAAAGTGGATCAAAGGCCTAGATGTAAGAGCTAAACTATTGAATTCTTAGAAGAAAACACAGGAATAAATCTTCACGACATTGGATTTGGTGATGGTTTCCTAGATATGACGCTAAAAGCATGAACAACAAAAGAAAAAAATAGATAAATGGGACTTCATTAAAATTAAAAAATTTTGTGCTTCAAAGGATACTATCAGGAAAGCAGCCGGGCACTGTGGCTTAAGCCTGTAATCCCAGCACTTTGGGAGGCTGAGGCTAGAGGACTGCCTGAGCCCGCAGGTTCAAGACCAGCCTGGACAACATGGTGAGACCTTGTCTCTACAATTAAAAAAAAAAAATAGCTAGGTGTGGTAGTATGCGCCTATAATTCTAGCTACTTGGAAGCCTGGGGTGGAAGGATCACCGGAGGCCAGTAGGTTGACGCTGGGGTGGCTGTGAATGTGTCACTGCACTCCAGCCTGGGTGACGGAGTGAGATTCCAACTAAAAAAAAAAAAAAGCAAAAACAAAGAAAGCAAAAAGATAGTCCCCAGAATGGGAGGAAATGTTTGCAAATCATATATCAGTTAAGCAACTTGTATTCAGAATAAATAACTCTTACAACTCAATAAAGATAATTAACCCAACTTAAAAATGGGCAAGACTCTGAATAGACATTCTCCAAAAAAGGTATACAAATGACCAATATGCATATGAAACGATGCTTGGCATCATTAGTTATCAGAAAAATACAAATCGAGGCCACAATGAAATACCACTTCACACTCACTAGAATGACTAGAATCAAAAAAGACACATGATAAATGTTGGCAGGGATGTGGAAAAATCGGCACCCTTATAATGCTTTGGAAAACAGTCTGGCAATTCCTCAAACAGTTAAAGATAGAGTTACCATTGCCCCAGATTTCACTATGTCATAGTTATGCATATACCTAAGAGATATGAAAATATGTCCACACAAAAACTTGTATACAAATGTTTAGAGTAGCATTATTCATAATAGCCAAAAGGTGGAAATAGCCCAAATGTCAATCAGCAAACAATTGGATAGACTAATTGTGACATATATTATCCAGCCATATAAAAGAACAAAGTACTAACATATGCTACAACATGGATGAACGTTAAAAACATTATGTCAAGTGAAAGGAGCCAGTCGCAAGAGACCACATGATATCATTTACATGAAATGTCTAGAGTAGGCAGATCTGTAAGGCAGAATGTAGCTCAGTGGTTGCTTAGAGATAGAGAGGATTGGGAAGGAAATAATAGCTAAAGGGTATGTTGTTTCTTCTTAGGATAATGAGAATGTTCTATAATTGAGGTGGTGGCTAACGTATCAGTGAATATAGTAAACACATTGAACTGTACATCTTAAATGTGTGAATTATATGGTATGTGAATTGTATCTTGATAAAGCAGTTAAAAAGAAAAAAAAATAATTGATAATCCCACCATCCTGAAATATTTCAGCAATTTGATCTATTTCTTTCCAGTCTTAATGCATACTTCTCATGTAATTATGATCATGCTTCATAAAGAATTTTGAATGCTACCTTTTGCGTTTGCCATTCTGATCATAAGAATTTGTTCATTCTATTACACACTCTCCTAATTGTCAACAAGCCTGCAGTATTCTACTTAGCTATACCATAATGTAACCATTTTCTCACTTGTGGACATTTGTTTTGTTTTTATTTATTTTTTTCTTTTTTCCCATTATAATGAGTACTACAGTAAATACTTATTATTATTATTATTATTACTTTTTTTTTTTTTTTTGAGTTGGAATCTTATTCTGTTGCCCAGGCTGGAGTGCAGCGGCACTCTCACGGCTGCCACAACATTGACTTACTGGGCTCAGACGATTCTTCTGCCTCAGTCTTCCAAGTAGCTGGAACTACAGGTGTGTGCTACCATGCCCAGCTAATTTTTTTATTTATTGTAGAGACAAGGGTTCACCAAGTTGCCCAGGCTGGTCTCAAACCCCTGGGTTCAAGCAATCTTCTCGCCTTGGCTTCCCAAAGTGTTGCTATTATAGGCGTGAGCTACTGTGCCTGGTGTATAATATTTTTTTTTAATACTAGAATTTCCTTATGAAATGCTTATGTGAAGCTTCTTGTGTTACAGAGAAAAGAAGATCTCCCGGAGTAGTGCGCTGAAAGTACTGGACCATGCCATGATTGGACCTGAGGGCACAGACAACTGCCATAAGTTTGTTGACATTCTTGGCTTACGAACCATCTTTCCCCTCTTTATGAAATCTCCCAGGAAGATCAAGAAAGTGGGAACCACTGAAAAGGAACACGAAGGTAGGGTTCACTGGAGAAGTGAGCCTAATTTAGGTGCATTTGGAGAAATAGGGAAATGAGATCCACTTTGAAAAACTCTGACATGCATTTGGGGACTAGAGAGAAAGTGCTACCTTTTTCTCTTCTGTCCTTTGATTTTTCACATATGAAAAAGCAACCTGGAGACTCCAGGTCACTGATGGCCCTTGTTGCCCTGGTTCTCTACTTGTTTGGTTCCTGATGCTTCTGTTTCCTTTTGGACTGTTAATAAGTCTGTGTGTGAGGGCTTTGTTTTCTTCACTGTAATGTGTAGCAAGGTGTCTCTCTGATGGAAGACCCTTTTGAAAAGAGTAATGAGGTGGCAACACATGTCACCCCCGGAGTGGTGCTTTCATGTATTTCTCTACTAAAGTATGATTCAGCCAACATCAGGAATTGCCGAAATAAACTATTTATGGCCCAGATTCCCCTTTTTATGCTTCTCCTCCCTGATAGTGCACACTCCCAGCAAAATGCTGCTGTGAATTGCAGCGCTGTAACAGAGTAGTTACTGCTAGGCCAATCTCTTCCTGCTATTGTCTAGTGGCCTGCTGTGTCCCTCCCTCCAATAAATAGCCGCAGTGCAATCTGGAAGGGTAGGGATTTATGAGCGTTGACAGTTCTGCTGGAGGCTAGCAGACACTTGCACCAGGGAATTTACATGGTTGGATGGTTATTTTAAAGTGTGGGGAGTGGGGAGGGGGGGTGAGGAGCTAGGGTATGTGAGAGAGGAGGAGAGCTTGAGCTGACTGTCTGACTGATACAGTTGTCTTCTCAGAAGCAACGTTTGTCCCTGGTTTGGGGATTTTTTGCATCAGTGATTGGTGGCATTAATATAGGCGTCTGCAGGGTCTTTTGTATTCCTCAGCCTTGTCGATAAAAGTGAGAATTCCATCTATCTCTTCTTAAATTGTCTTGGCTTAATCGCTCCCTACTTGGAGTGACTAAAGGAAAGGTGCTGTGACCTGTTTTCAGTGGTTACCTCTAGTGATGTCTTCTCTGATTACATCAGCTGTCCAGAGATAACAAAGTCTGGACCAAACAAGAGAGAAATTGACAATGCAAAAATCCATGGCCTAGAGACCTGAGAACTAGTAGAGACTTGGGTTTAACTTAACTCAGATTTTGACCAAACATTGGCTCTAAATATGTTAAACCTATTCCTGGTTTTTCCTTTCCCCAGTGTAAATTCAGCAGAGTGAGTCCTGAGAGAGGGAATTGGGGTGGGGAGGTGCCTAGAGACCTAGGACATAGGATGTTTCCGTCACCGTTCCGGGAAACCTGCCCCGTTTCGACACTGGTGCACATTTAGACCTCACAACCTATGGCATAGTGGATGGTATCCTTTTTCTTTTTAGAGTAGAAAATAAAGTTTATTTAGAAAGTAAATTAGAGAGAGGAAGAGGTGATTCACCTCCCCAAGGTAGGGGAGAGGGCCAAAGCCAGGAAACAGGAAACATGGCCTGGCCATAGCTCAAAGAGCACATGGCCACACCACAGTTTACCAACACAGTGTCCACAGTGATCTAGCAATGGCCTGGTATCCTTATTTTTCTTAATGATGAAGAAATTAGCTGAGAAAGCCACTGACCTGTGGTTCTACAACTAACTAGCTGTGTTACTCTGGGACTTTTGCTAACCTTTTCATTGTCCTTCCTGGTCTATAAGAGGGAACTAAACTAGTGAACTAGAAGCTGATATCTGCACCTTCAGGTTCCGAGCACAGCTAGTTGTCGAGGCTACCCTATGATCAGGAAGCTTCTCAAGGACTGTGCTGTGGCTGACGTGCTGAGTTCCACAGAGAAGCTTGATGCTGCATCTTGAGTGTGCTTGAAGGGAGTGTGAGGGAAAACAGCCATCAGCAGGCTCTTGCTCTGTGCATGAACCTGAGAAGAGGAAGAAGTGACATATGCAGTGAGCAGCGGTTTTTCTTCTGAAGAATGTGCCTGGTGATATGCTGGTGACAGTACATTTGTTTTCGAGCTCCTGCATTAGGAATTTGATGACACTGTATTAGTGAGGGCAGTGGCTTGGTAAGACGGCCCCTAGAAAGCATGTTTCTGTTGTAGTGGCTGAGGGTGAGCTCTGTGTCCTGAGTGCACCAGCTCCCAGAGAGCAGAAGTGGACCACCAAGAAGAAAGCATAGCCCTATGCCTCCTGCCACCCTACCAGCTGCTGCTGCTCCTGGCAAACTGGGCCTCAAGCCCTGAGAGTGAGAGTGGAAACAGGGCAGGGCCTGCTGTGCAAGATTTCTTAGTCTTGTCTCATCCTCTAGGCCAGTCTTGTGCTCCCAGTTGCTCTCTGGGTGCCGGCCCTTCTGACACAAGTGGGCCAGCTTTGTATACTAAGATAGAGCACAGTAGCCTCTTAGACCATCAGCTCACTCTTATCCCTAGGTATCCCCTGTCTGCCTCTGCTGTCTGCAGTGACTTTCTCTGACCTGTCTGCCTGGCTTTTGGTCATCCTTCATGTCACTTGCTTTTTTTTTTTTGAGTCGGAGTCTCGCTCCGTCGCCCAGGCTGGAGGGCCGGGGCCACTCCCGGCCGCCGCAGCCTCGACCTGCTGGGCTCTGGCGATCCTTCTGCCTCAGCCTTCCAAGTAGCTGGAACTACAGGCGCGTGCTACCACACCTGGCCAATTTTTTGATTTATTGTAGAGATGAGGTCTCGCTGCCCAGGCGGGTCTCGAACCCGCGGGCTCAGGCCATCCACTCACCTCAGCCTCCCAAAGGCGCGGGATGACAGGCTGAGCCACCGAGCCCGGCTTTCATGTCACTTTCTTAGGGAAGCATATCATGAACCCTTGGGTTAGAGTCTAGACTAAGATAGAGGTGCTTATTCAGTGGACTCTTGGTCTCAGCACTTGACCTTCGTAAATAGCCCTTGAGGTTATGGAGCCAAGCCTTGTCACCTCTAGGTGCCATTGCCTGGCATGGTGCTTGGCATGCAGTAGAGGCACAGTAAACATTTATTGACTGTGTGAATGAACAGCCACTTCCTGAAAGTTTTTTTTTTTTTTTTAAGGACAGACTTGGGTTTGGGACTCTCCTCAGAACCTTGCAAGGCTGAAGTCAATATAGTTGACTTTGGTTCAGATTGGAGGTTGTCAGGCATACATCTGGAGTGAGTAGTCTTTCACCCAACTTGTTTGGAAGCAAAAATGAGTGGATTACTAGCTGTACGGTTTGTTTTGTAACATTGGCTTGGAGATTATGGCAGAAGCCCCACTTAGAGCCGTACCCTTAAGAGCCTTGTGCAGAGAGCTTCCTTACAGGTTAGGCCACCCTATGACAAGCTTCCTTTGGCACTCCAGCTCCTAACTAAGCACTGTGGGCTGGAAGTCAGCTTGCCAGTCCACAAGCTCTGGAGAGTCACCCTGCACTCTTCCCTTGCTTTCTCATCAAGCTTCAGGGGCATCATCCAAAAGACCACCAGGATGTCTAAATAGGAGGAAGGAGAGCTTGACTGGCACTGTCAGTTTGCAAACCAGGAAGAGAGAGTGTGTGACATGTACTGAAGGTGCTCTCTCCCCAAAGTGGGAAAGGGAAAGTTGGGATTCTGTGCTTCACAGGGGCTGTATTACACAGCGGAGTCATATGTGTTCAACAGTTCCGGGGGGGGGGAAGCAACACGTATTTATGAGAGGAATCAAGTGTGCGTGAAAGATGGTGGCACGCAGTGAGACTCAACACCTGTTAAGGCCAAGAGATTTTAATGGGACGAGCGCGGTGGCTACAGAACCTGAGAATTAGGT
>NW_007255234.1:1865-2597 GCF_000164805.1 Carlito syrichta | reverse complement strand
TTATAATGCAAGGGAGAAAGGAGCACAAGCCGAGAAGGAGAACGACTGGAGTAACGATAGGAAGAAGCCACGTGAGGAGGGAGTTTGGAAACCAGCTGTTAATTGAGTGGGCTTTGTTCGTTGAAGCTGTGAGGAGAGGTCATTTAGTTTGTTGATATTTTGTTCAATGAGCCCTGATTAAGTGACATAACAGCAGCATTCTTCCTGGAGGAAGAGACAGGTGCCTCCTTTTTCAGCTGTTAGGAGGTCTAGGACTCTACAGTTTTGAAGGGTTACCTGTGCTAAGCTAGTTATTTGTCTTTGTAGTGACCCGATGGATTCTGAGGTGGTGTCTAGTGCCATTTGGATTTTGTTTTGTAGGTCTTCTACTGCCCATAATGAGTAGCTGAGAGCTCCTCCGCCAGGCTGAGGGAGGTGAAAGCGAATGCGAGGGACAATCCAACCATAACCGGGAGTAAGACGGCCCTTTTGTGTTAATGCCTGGGGGTTAAAAGTGTCTGGAGGTCGGTCATGGAGTATAAAGAGAGCTGAGGGACCAACGTGACAATTATGCAGGGATGAGTTAGGTTTGAAGCTCGGGAGAGGAGGGTGCCATTGCACTACAAAAATAGGCCAGGCGGCAGGAAGTAGGCCTTTGTGAGGTTTGTGTAGGCCGAACAAAGAGTGTTGTTATAGGGGGCACGTGGCGAGTTGATACAGAGGTAGGAGGAATTAGAGGCTATTTCCCAGAGG
>NW_007255234.1:0-949 GCF_000164805.1 Carlito syrichta | reverse complement strand
TAAGGAGGATTAGGGGTAATATGTTTGTGTGGATTAGGGGTGAAAGTTGAGCCATTGAGATAAGGAAGGTGGGCGTTTATTGACAGCAACGAGAAAAGAGGATGAATAGGAGTAGTAGGAAAAAGGGTATGATTATTATTAAAGGAATGACCAGATTGAGGACTATTATATGGAAATTTGGTTATGTGGAGTTTTCCTGGGTGGAAGGCAGAGAGGGGGAGCGACTGACGCAGGATATTCAAAGTTTGAGAGGATAACCTGGTACTGTGGAACAAGAAAGGGTCGGCATTTCTGTGGAGGGAAGGAGAAGAGGAGATGTTTTAGCCAGCTTCAGGCGGGAAATGTGGATCCCGGGGGTGAGCTGTTCTTTGTCTATGAGCAGCTTGGCTGCCGTGGGAGTGGAGAGAATTATTTGGAAGGGTTCCGTCCATTTGGGTTGTAAGCGAGCTTTGGCTTCTGCGTCTGAGAGGTAGACCCATTGTCCCAGTGTGAGAGGCTGTGAACTTGGTGTGCCTATGGGGGTGGGCAGAAGGAGGTCTTGATACTGCCAGATGTTGGATCAGATGAAGGACAGGAGAGGGTAGATTACATGAAGAGGGATGGGAGGCGGAGAGGTTGAGATACCAGGAGGGAGGGCAGGCCGTCCGTATAGGACCTCGAAAGGTGAGAGTTGACTGGGTTTCTTTGGGAGGACGTGAATGCGGAAGAGGGCTAGGGGAAGGAGGGACACCCAGTCTTTGTGGAGTTCGAGAGAGAGTTAATAAGAGTATTTTTTAGTGTGCAGTTAGTCCGTTCAACCTTTCCTGATGATTGTGAGTGATAAGGAATGTGAAAGTGCCATTTGATGTTAAGAGCTGTCGTTAGAGACTGGACGACTTGTGAGGTAAATTCAGGTCCATTATCTGATTGGAGAGAGGAGGGGACTCCGAACCGAGGGATAATATGGTTG